>NW_017307364.1:518262-550835 GCF_000935625.1 Nanorana parkeri
GGGGGGAGAACGTCCTCTTACTTCCTGTCATAACGGCAATGCTGTAATAGGAAATTAGGTAATATATCCAATGGGGATTCAGACAGCAATAAAAAGCTTTCTGGGGGTTCTATTCTTTCATTACTCAAAAAAGAGTGTTTTTTTGTGTTGTTTTTGTCTCTCTTGGATGTTCCTCTCGCTTCCTAGCCATGAAGAGAATGTAGGATTGTTACCACATCATGTATTATCTCAACTCCGTTGCATCCAGGTTATTGAGATCTGGAGCCCAAGAGAAGGTAAGCCAATGGACACATGATAGAACATTGTCAATTGACACAACAGATGATAACCATGATTTTCGTCTACAGTAAGTTTGGCCAGAGGGGGAAAAAAACAGGACTTATTACCAGATGTTTTTAATGTGAAATGCATGCATGCTAATTAATGTATAATGTAAAATTTACATGGGTATTTATTAACAGAGATCACACAACTTCCCCTGACAATGCCTTCATCTGGTTTTTCCTTCAGAAGTCTTCTTTGTTCAAGCATCATCCAGTGTCACCATCCATGCTTAAAGATGAAACAATTATATAAATTGGTACCTGTGCAGTTCTGGCAGTGTTCACAAACGTTTGGCAGAGATAAGCCCTCGCTGCATCCTCTTAACTAGGGACTTACTACAAAGATACAATGGCATAGTCCGATCACTGAGTGAGAGGAGACTGGTGAAACATTTATTCCTATCTGCAGCAGAAAAATTATACTGATGTGTTTCGTATATTGTGAATTCGGGAATTTATTGATACAGACTTGTAACGTTAATGAAAGGCCCTCTTTAAGAAGCCTTTCGATACACAGGTAAGTGATCTTGCTGAGCATATTTCTTGCTGATCTATGTCATTTAACCTGTGCTTTGGCACCATATGTTCCAGACTGTTACCATTGGCACAAAGCTGTAAGTCGTGGGTGTTGAAGTGTAAATATAGCAATATGTTTTGTAAAATTATGCCTGCTTAGTATGTGGCTTTTCTCTGTTCTATGTGAGGTATTATTACTTAATAGGCTGTTGTGCTTTTTATGATGACGTTTTCTGTATTACTATGATGGCTATTGAATTAGTATGTTGTGCAATAATTGAACATTATTTTGGTAACTGTAAGACAGCACTTATTGTACAGGCTGCTGTGCTCCACCAGCAGAAGCATATCTACAAAAAAATAGTTTCCCATAGCGTCCCGTCCAGCCCTTGGCACCTAGTGACATCACTGGTTGCCAGGAGCTGGGCAGGGTACCGACAAGAGTGTCCCAGGTTGCTAAGATTCGATCTCCTTGCGGCTGGGAGTGTGGTGCCTTGCTCTGGGCATAGCCCCATTAGATGGCTAGCCGATTGGGAGGGTACTCGCTGCTGATGCGGTAGTACCCCCCATTCATGTGTGCCTTGACAGGTACATGCGTGCACAATTGGCCCGCCCTGGCCACACACATCACACGCCGGTATTATGCGGTGTGATGGTGGGCACCAGGGATTTAGCTCGGAGAGAGTGGGTTTATGCCGGTGGGTGTTCCGTATGGTGGGGTGGTGTGCTTACCTCAGTCCAGTCCCTGGCCACAATGGTATATACTAGACATGTGCACTGCCAAAAAATTTGTTTATTTTCGTTTCGTTTTTCGGGATTCGGGTGTGAAAGTCAATTCGGATTCGGAATTCGGATTCGGACGAAATTCGGTAGCGGTAGTTTAAACGTTTGTTTCGTTTTCTGTTCTTATTCGTTTCTTATTCGTTTCTTATTCGTTTCGTTCGTTCGTTTGCAGCAAAGTGACATTTGAGGGGGAAAAAATATTTTTCTCCTTCTCTAATGTCACTTTGCTCCAACGAACGAAACAAATAAGAAACGAATAAGAACCGAAAACGAAACAAACGTTCGAACTACCGCTACCGAATTTCGGAAATGGAAATTCGGATTTGTTTGCATTTGTTATGTCTGTAATTCGGAATTCGGATACATCCGAATGTCCGAATTTCCGAAAATTCGTCCGAATTTCTATTCGGAACGAAACGAATCGCACATGTCTAGTATATACTGAGGCTCACTCAAGTCCCCTCTATTTCGGCCACTTATGTGTGTCCTATCCCTCTCTCTGCTCCCTGGAGGTGCAAGGATTTATCTCTGAATCAGTGGACAGATACCACCAAATGCCGGAACGATTGAGAAATGTCAAAAACGATCTCCCAAAACTTCCTGAAGAAGCCGTTTGGCGAAATGCGTCAAAGACTGGATCCGTAGCACTTACAATAAGCTTGAAGCAAAGTGGAATATTATTGCAAAATGAAATATGGATAGTGATAAAGCCTAGCAATTGTTTACAGATATGGATTTAATGTGCATATGTGATCCAGGGGGGCGTTTAGGATTTTTTCTGATATCTCTTTTCTATTTGATCTTATGTATATTTATCAAATCATGCAATTTTAATAAATATTGTATTTTAAGAAATATTTAGTGTAAATAACCTTACTATGGAAGTTGTCTAGTTTGCGTTCAAGTGTATCTTTTACCATCCGTACATGAACACCACAAAAAGCCGCATTGCATCTTTTTTCTATTGTTTACATAATTATTAGGGGTGTGGTGCTTATAATTCCTTGGTGGTTCAAACTTTTGTACCCAGGTTGCTAAGAGCCAAACAGGGAGATATTTAAGGGTCATACACATCTCCCCACCCAAATCAGCCTGGCACACTCTGGCCGGTGTCCCTGATTACTAAGATCTGGGCGGGGATATGTGTATGGAAGATGGGTGGGGAGAGAAAGAAAAGTCAGCTGTCTCGTCTCTGTGACTCGGTGAACTTTCTCTAACCCACATTGGCACACCCTTAAATAGCACCCAGTGCATGTGTCATATCTACCATACCCTGTATACGCCACTGGGTACATGGTGTTAAAAGCATGACATGTAAAATGCTGTGCCCCCATAAGCCACTCCGCACTGAAGCACATCCATTTAGCCATGGCTGTTTTAGCTCTGTGGAAAGCCTCCACTTTCACCTTAATTCTTGCAACATTGGCACTTTATTTTTTTCTCACACTAATGCTAATAACAACCCACACATCTAAAATAAAAGGTTTTTGATCGCAGCTGGGTTATTAAGTAAGAACAATTTGTATGATGATGTTTAACAAAAACCTTGTTATTCCATTTTTTATTATGTTTACGATAATGGCAGACGTATTTCCTTAATTTACTTGCAGGCTTCCTGTCTAGCAGAGCTTCACAGTGAGTGTGTCCTGCTCATCCTCTTGCCCCTCTGCAAGGGCCGAGTAGGGTCTCTGTGATTGAAAACAATAGACAGTCTTCAATGATAGGTAAGCTTGAAAGAGTTTCCAGTCTTCCCCACTCTTAAAGCAAATGCTTTCTATTTAGGCCAGCACTGTCTCCATATTTAAACTATTTTTAAACTATTTTTAAACTATTTTTACACATTTTTGTCATTGACTTTATATTAATTTAAAAAAAATGCAAAAAAATTCACACCATGTTTAAAATAGAAGTTTAGGTCCCCTAAAAAAATCCAGATGTTACTGTTTATAACTTAATATATCCCTAAATGTGTCTTAGTTTATTATCATAATGAAATATAATAGAATTTATTAATAAAATAGAATCTGCAACATTATTTGCTTCTAGAAATAATCGCTTTCATAAGTTTAGTTCAGTTTATTTAGTGACCTGCAATCCATAAACAAATGTAAATTTATAAGTGTAACCTAAAAGTAAGCACATAATTATATACAGTTACACATGGTTTACGCAAGTTAAAGTACAACTGAACAGATCAGAGAGCTTCACATTAGCATTTCTCTTTGCCTGTTTATTTATGTTTAGAGGCCTATTAAAGCTGAGCTTCAGGCTGATACACAATAAAGACAAATGATTGCAGTTAAGGTCTGGTAGGAATTTTAAGGAGGAACCCCACTCAAAAATGGGGGAAACGGGGGTCCCCCCTAAAATTCCATATCATACCCTTGATCCGAGCATAGGCCTGGCAGGGCCGGAAAGGGGGGGGGGTGGGGGGCGAGCGAGCAGCCCCCTCTCCCTCTCATACCAGGCCACATTCCCTCGGCACTGGGAGGGTGCTTTTCCAGGGTCGCCCCGGAAAAGCACCTGGTCCTCGTGCCGATGAGTATAAGGGCCTCTCCCTATTATATCGCAAGTGAGTTGCGCTCGGTCTCGACAAATAAATAAAATAAAATATGTGCACTCTATAGGACGTGAAGAAGTTACTAAGTTCAGATTCTACTGTGAAAAAATTATAAATCTCGGTAGTCACTACCTCTGTAATAATTGTGCAATACAACAATCAGGTGTGGGAAAAGGGTTTTCAATCACCAGCCGGTGTATTGATTAGGTGTTTCTGTGTACTAAGTGCACATGGTTTGTCCAAACAAAACCTCTTAATGATGTGACAATCTATTCAAAGACACCAATCCAAATATAAATGACTCGGTGTCACAGATTGGTTGTGTATAAGAAAAACAAAAACAAATTCTAAAATCCCAATCTCTAAATCGTGACAAATTTTAAATATAGTACGAACACTTAAATAATAGAAACTAAACAGTATGAAAAATTATCACATATACAGTGCTACTCCGTGCACTCTGATTCCTCTCAAAGACAAAGATTAAATGCAGGGTTAATTTAACTAAAATACCGGCATCAATCTTAGTGAACAGTCAGTTCAGAGTGGTCAGTTCAAAAAGTCTCAAACCAGGGATTCGTCCTCCTTTCTCAAAAGATCTGGTCTGCTTTTTTACTCCCTCTTGCCTGCCAGAGGGAGGAAAAAAGGAGACCAGATCTTTTGAGAAAGGAGGACGGATCACAAGAAACCATCGGACTTTCCGGATTCTATGAATTATCCCTGGTTTGAGACTTTTTGAACAAGTCTTTTGTTAAAAAAAAGAATCCACTGATGTAATCCAGGGTTAATCACGACATCCAGCATTGTCCATGACGATGACTACTCGATGAAATAAAAAATAAAACAAAAACAAATAAATAGAAATAATAATAATAAAAGAAAAGCCAACGAAAACCCGCCACATAATGTAATTTTGACAGATGCTGGCAACATATAAACAAATGGGCGGAGCCAGTGGTGACAGTTATAGGGCATCTGATAGGAGAGCCATGATTGGGCATAGTAATCATGACTTGGCCCAATCGTGGCTCTCACAGTTCTCTGTGCACTGATTGGTAAAAGTCTTGCACCTGACCTGTGGTAAGAAAGAACAGAGATTTCATCAAAAGCAAGTATGAAACACGGTAGGTAACTGTTCAGTGTCTGCCAAAAATTGGAAAAAAAAAAAAGTACAACCCCAGCTAAAACATATTAGGGGGAAAAGGGGTAGTGAAGGAATGGGTTCCAACCTGTGCCACCTCCTAAATACTTGTGTCCCCATTAACGATATTTCCCCTATCCTTTCACTTTTACTATTCCATTTGACAGTGAAATCCTGAGCCTGGCTGTAGTGTCTGCCTAAAGGGGAGTTTGGCTTCAAGAAAACTGGAGCTTTCTTTAAAATACACAAAACTAAACATACAACTAAATAAATAAAACGCAAAATGGTGCTGTATTAGTTTATTACTCTTACTGGGTACTTTGTTATTTATTTTCCTAAAATCAAATCTTTTACATAGAAAATGCCCTAACTAGAAGGTTAACAGGTAGGAAGAATACAAAACATTGGCCAAAAATATTTAGAAGCCGCAATGCCCCATCAAGTCTCCGCTGTGAAGTGTGGTCCTAACTCTATTTATTAGTCTCCATGTTGGAGCATATTTAAGCAGTTGATAAATTAAATGCAGGCATACCCCGAGGGAGCCCAGTCCTCATTAAAGGTGCAGGAACGCACTGGAGGCCCAGCAATCCAAAAATCAAGCTGGGACCTCCAGTGCGCCCCAAATCAAAAATAGTCCAACTACAAATAGATGGTAACTGCCCAATTTATAACCAGCCTTTGTAGCAAGGTGCACATGGGAAGGCTTACAACAATACAAAACCCCCAAAAGTTCCCAGCACACTTGCCAGCTAGCCTGCAACAAAACAGATTACGCTGTCTAAAAGTATGCGTTAAAAACAGAGGTTTTAGTTACACAAACCTTTAGCCCAAAATACACTGAGTGGCCAGATTATTATGACCACCTGAAGTTTGTAGGCAAATTAGCTATAATTAGCTATAATTTTGCACTGAAGTTGCTAGAGGGCCAGACCATTATAAATATGGAAGCATGTTGTTTACCAAGACAGTAGAAGTGATTTGTGTCTGAAGATATGGGTAAACAACGCAATTTAACAGCCTTTGAACGTGGGATGATTGTTGGCGCTCGAAGCCATGGAGCGAGTATCAGCAAAACAGCAGAATTCGTTAAATGTTCAAGAGCAGCTGTTGTTAAAGTGTTTAAAGACTGGACTGTCAGCCGAAAATCTGGGTCTGAACGTGCGAATTGTGGCCGTCAGCAACTAGTCAATGTTAGGGCAGAACGGAGAGTGGCAAGACTGGTACAAGACAACAGAAGGGCAACAGTGCCGTGTCAGATTCCTCGCATCACCTTTCAACATCTCGTGGAGTGGCCCAACTAAGTCATCTCGTGGAGTTATCTCGTGGCCCAACAAAGTACTGATGGGGTGATCATAATAATCTCTCCACTCAGTGTATGTAGAAGCCACACTGCCCCAGCAAGGCTCCTCTGTGTAGTGGGGTCCTAACTCTATTTATTAGTCTCCATGTTAGAGCATATTTGATGCATACTGTTAGACAGGGTAATCTGTTTTGTTGCAGGCTAGCTAGCAAGTGTGCTGGGGACTTTTTGGGGGTTTTGTATTGTTGTAAGCCTTCCCATGTGCACCTTGCTACAAAGGCTAGTTATAAATTGTGTGGTTACCATCTCTTTCTAACAGGTAGGGAGACTTAGGACATGGACAAATTTACAAATCTCCAAAAACAGTAAATAAAAGAAAATTAGTAGAATTTTAAAAAACAGATGTCAGGGGAGACTGAATAATAATAATAATAATCATCATCATCATAATAATAATAAAAATAATAATAATATTAATAACAATGACATGACTACTAAAAAATATATAATTCATTGAATACATTATTTTCAATTACAAGAATGGAACATGTGATTATCTTGATACATTCCAAGGGTTTAAAGAAATGAGTCACGTTTGAGTTGAATTATTATAATCTATATATGGTTGATAATAGCCGGGATGTCTAGCTTGTCAAATGAATGGGAGACCGATTTGTTGAATGTGATACGCAGTGGGTTGCCCAACAGAGATTTTTGTCAAGTGACACATCTAGCATTGTTTATCAAGGGGATCATCTGGCCACAAAGCATATATAAAGAGGTTATTTCATTTATTCAAATGTTCAGAGTATTGTCATTCCAAAGACACAGAGCTGGATTAAAGGCACCATGGAAAGAAGACCTGGATTTAGAATGAAGTGGCTTTGTATTTTTCTCATATTCTTGCTTAATCCAGGTACGTATGGAATTGAATTTGAAAAGGCAAAGGGCATAGCCACAGTACAGACATGAAAAAAATATACTAAGTCAACATGATCCAATATTTTTGGTATAATATAATAATAATCATAATAATATTGTTTACAATATAATTAACTTAAGAGGAACCTAAACTCCAAAAATCAAGAAGTACTTAACTTGTTATTAAGGCTTATTCTTCTAAATAGTAATTATCAATGTGTGGTTGTTTTTGTAAGATATCAGTGTTTAAGAATCAGGATTACAGGGTTAGAAAATAATACACAAGTGTTGATTGATGAAGTATTTTCTTTCATTGACTTATGTCTAGTTGACTAGGGCAAAGAAATGAAAGGTAGATGTGGCTACAAAGATATACCATGAGCACACTCATTTTTAACATTTATTAGGGTAATTCCTAAAAGCATTATTGAGAAATGTGTGGATAAAGGTAGAAAAAAGAATATCAGGCTTATTAGGCTAAGAATGTGAACCAATATTAAGTCAGCTTTGGGGACGCCCACCTCTTTGGATGTTGTGGGGTTTTTTTTACTCTAAAACTTTACTTTTGAACATATTTGAAAGACCAACTCAACCCAACACTGATATTTCAGCTTTTGCATGGTCACTTCCAAGCTGACTCACATGCTGGGTTCTTACATTTCTGTTGGACTCCTTTTGCAAGATACAGAATTCTCAGATTCCTCCAAGCACAAAACCAAAATCAAACCCTAAAGGAAATAAACTGCAGCTTTATTGCTGACTTTCACAAGGCTTTAAATGTTTGCATTGAAAATGACCGGGTCGATTCTCCAATGGATTCCCCATAAGCAAATGGTGGGGTATCCCGGATGAGAAGGACACCTTTTTCGTTGTGGAAAGAGGTGACACAAGCTACTGCAGTAACTCCTGCCCACTGGGGTCTATACAAAGCCGGATTCCCCACAGGGCCACCGAGGCCATTGCCTTGGGGCAGCAGGGGGTAGAGGGGCAGCACAGCTTGTCAGTCTATTAAATAGAATACATCAAATCTCCATCACCTCCGCAGTAATTAAAAATCTCAACCCCACAGGCACAGCACTGTCAGCGAGAGGGGCTCCCACCCGACAGTTCCCCCCACTCCCCACTCCCCACTCCAACACTGCACAGAAACATCAGCATCTTCCACATGCAGCATCAAAGCCCCCAACCACCACATAGGGGATAGAGATTGAATGGGATCCACCCCACAGACCGACAAGCTGTCAGTAAGCAAGTAGCTGCCTATCAAATAAATCCATGTGTATCACCTGCAGCTCTGCGGCGAACAAAGGCCTCAACGCCGCATGCAAAAGATGCTGATGCCGCCACGCATCCTTCAAAGCAAGGAGCAGAGGGGTGGCCCCGCCGGAAAAAGAGCCCCTCCCCCACGGACAGCACCACACCTGCGGTGCCAAGATCCCCAACCACCGCAGGGTTGGCGGGGAGGGGGCACATTGAGGAACTTGGCCTTGGGGCAACAGAGAGAGTAAATTCGGCCCTGGGTCTCTATGAGAAATAATAAGCTTGTACTTGTTTTAGCACACTTATTCCCAAGCAAAGTTTAATATCAGTCTGGAGTGAAGCTGGCCCTGAAGTACTGATATAGTTTTTAAAACCTAATAATCCTTACTTATGTGTTGTTTATACACCTCATGCCCTTCATAATGTATATATAGCATCATTAAAAATGTTTTGTGATTTATTTAACACCCTTACACAAATATTTTTTTTTTTTTAAATAAGCTTTGTACTTAAATATGCTCAGGATGAACAATATACCCAACTAAGAAAGGTGTTTTAGGGAGTGGTAATGTGGTTTATTAGCAATAACACCCCCAAAATGAAAAGCAGTACCATAGTTGTTATCACAACTAACTCACAGGGTTTTGATCTTGAAAATGTAGGGTTATAAAAGCAGATACTATGTAATTACATGTTGTGTCATGATGTCGGTGTGATTTAATAGGTAATAAACACAGGCATATATTTACATACAAGCACATATATTACAAAGCTAAAGGAAAGTTTACCTGTAAATATTTTCGTAATATCTCTTTCAGTTAGATGGAAACTAATGTCCTATGCTTATGGTTTGTGGGAATTCCATGGATTTTGTTGTCTGTATGCTAGTCTAGAGCAGAAGTAAAGTATGTTGTGTTTGTTTCTATGTTTGATACATGTTTGTAATTAATTATATATGTCCACTATCTAGACTGTTAACATTATTATTGTTGTGCAAATGTCTATTTAATATATTTAAGGTATTTCTAAGGTATAATACAATTTTTAATTCTGTAAGTAAAAACTAGAGAAAATTAGTCTGGGTCAGTAATTCTCAAAACATGAATTGCTTAAAAAGTAGGGGGGTCTGACTAAAGAGATGCTAAGGATGCCCAGAGATCTGAGAGAAATGTTGACCATATAGTGAGATTCTAATGTAAATTTGACCCCCATTTTTTAAAGTTTAAATTTCATCTAACTTTTCAAATTTAGATTTCCAATTAAATTGATTTGAATGCAGGATTGTTTTTGGAGGGCTGCCAGACAAGCTACTGTCACCCAAATGGTAAAGGAGTCCTACCCCCCTTTTGCTACTGCAAAAACATAAAAATAAAATAAAAAATGCGGTGGTTGTTGCTTTTACATGCAGCTTCCAGGGTGACATAGAAAATCCACAAATCCTTCAAATTACAAGTATGAAGGATGCCATAAAGTTTTATGTAGTGGTACAAAACCACCATGGTTTACAAGGACAGCATCAGCTACAACTTTTGCAACACATATTTGGCCGGAAAAGAGAGAGAGAGAGGCAGAGAGAGACAGACAGACAGAGACAAAGAGAGATAGAGATACAGTGAGAGAGAGAAAGAAAGAGAAGAATACTAAGAATATATAGAGACAGGAAGCGGAAGAGTAACAGAGAGAAAGAGAAATGAAGAGAGAGAGAGAGAGAGAAAAAGATAGACAGGGGAAGTGATAGAAAGAAAGATAGGGAGAAATTGGGAAAACAAAAACAAAGTTTAGCATGTAGCAATTAGATAGAAAAAGAGTCAAGAATCATAAAATACTAAGAAGGAAGAGGAAAGTAAAAGGAGGAAAAAGATGTTTACTTACAGGAAAGAGCAGGAAAGTAGATTAGGCAGCCATGCATCATAACTGATAGCTGGTGTAGCTTCCTCTGCATAGTCTTACTCTGCAGCTTGGCAAGAATTAGTTTTGCAAAAATGACTCAAAACCTACAATTAAGCCATTCAGGGTGGCATAATGAGCTACTTACTAGACTCTAATCGTAAATGACTGGTTTAGTTTGCTTCCAAAGGAAACACCCAGAGCCAAACGCAGTGGTATCATCATGACCATCTTATTGCAGCACAAGTATCATTGTCAGTTTAGTTGTGAGCTCCTTCAGTTAAAGAGAATCTGTGAGTATGTGAAAGAAGCCATTCCCTACTAGGTTAGGCTCAGGGGCGTAACTAGAAATCCAAGGGCCCCATAGCAAAATTTTGTAATTTTAATTAATTAATTTTTTTTTTTTTAATATTAATTTTTTTAATAGAAATGCGCTGATCAGCACGTTTTTCAGCGTTTGTAATTGCATTTCAGCGCTGAAACGCGACTAAAAACAGCCAAAAAGCTCTTTCAAAAATCGTGCGGAAACCACGCTGAAATGCTTCCGCCCTGGTGTGAATGGTGCCTGAATGAGGCCTAACACTTTACTTTAATACTGCCACACCAATGAGAGGCTGAAGAAAGGGGGATTAAAAAAAAACTGAAGGAACGCTAAACTGTAAATAAGCGATTTATGTTATAAATGGTTTTTGCGCTGTGTTGGTGTTTGTGTTGTGATAAAATGATACAGGCGTATATTTAATTACAACGCAAGGTATCACAACTCACGGCAATGCGCCACAAGGCTTTGCCATGCGCTGCCCTGCCACAGTTAAATTAATGTTTCTTTACAAAAGAAAAAAATCATGCACTGCGATGCATTCTAACAACGCACTGCAACGCATGTGCCTGACGTACACCATATGGGGGAGGGGGGTTGTGCTTTTAAAAAAATTGACTTACACATTTTTAATTTATTTTTTAATTATTACTTATTATTATTTTACTGTTGGGGGGGGGGGGGCTCCGGGGAACTTTTTGGGGTTTAATATAAGTGGGGTTTTTTTTACTGTTGGGGAAGCTACGGTGAAATATTTGGGGTCTAAACAGACCCCTGACATTTCCCTTTTGAAATAGAAAAGAAATTGAGGACACAGAGTCCTTAATGTCTTTTTCTGCAGGCCCAGCACTCAGTGAATGGGAAGTACAGAGGCTCATCCATTCATTCACGAACTGCTGATAGTAAGATATTTCCTATCAACAGTTTATGAATGGGGAGGAGCCTCTGTACTGAGTGCTTTTCCCCATTGAGAAACTAATGAATGAACATGCTGTGATGTAAATCACCTCCTGTTTATTCATAACTGGGGACACATAGCACTATGTGTCCCCAGTTATTTACAAACACTGGAGTGATCAGAAGATCACTCCAGCATTTGTGCTGCACGCGGAGGATCGTTAAATATCAATGATACTTACCGATCCTCCGCTCGGCCACACACACCGCCGATGTCATCCTGAAACTGACAGGAGGACAGCGGCTCCGCTCTCCTCCCCGCCTGCCGATCAATCACGATTATCGAGCGGCAGGCGGGGAGGAGAGCGGAGCCGCTGTCCTCCTGTCAGTTTCAGCACGACAGCGGCTCCTTCACCGTCCATTTTTGTTCGGATCCCCGCTGCCTCAGCCCATACAAACAGGGAAGAGCAGCAGGGATCCGGGCCCCCCCAGTGCCGCGGGCCCCATAGCGAACGCATCGGTCGCTATGGTGGCAGTTCGCCCACTGGTTGGGCTCCAAAAAATGCTAGGGCCAGTCTGTTTTCACTTACTAGAGAGTCACTGATCTAATCAAGCATGCAGCCAGTGAGGTCTGAAAAGTCAAGTTCCAAGTTAGTAATTCATGAGATAGGGAGTGTGACAGAAAAAGATGAGAATGACAACCAAGGAGCCTGAAACATTAGAACAATTTTCAAAGGTGGCTTCCATATTTCTATCCTCATGTCTATGGGCACAGCCTTCTTATAAGACAGTGACTTAGAAAGAACTGAAGCCAGCAAGTCAGTGTAACAGTCGGGTAATGAGCATTGTTTAAAAGCTAGCCATCAATGGCAGCCCCTATATTTTTTTATCAGGATAGGTTTACTTTAGGAAATATACACTGGAAGCCTTTTGCAGTGAAATGTTTCCAACTAAAGAAAATCAGGCTGAAGTTTGGGAGTGTGCAAAGGAAAAGCCTTCATTTTGCACCACTCTGACTGCAGCACAGGGAATTTTGTTTGGGTTCTATGGGTTACTGCACCTAAAAATCAACACTAAAGTAATGAGGCTGCCACTGTTGATCCCATTTTAAAAATACCAGTGGCCTGGCTGTCTTTGGCTTCAATACTCTATGGGGATAATTTGCTAAAGACAAATAGGCTGATCACTTTGGAAGGGAAGTTTCACTTAGGCTAGTGAATGAGGGGAAGATTTACTGACTTCCATCATCCAATCACATGCAAGCACATATACTGTTTCTTTCTTTTGTTATTTTTTTTGCTCTTAAATGAGTATACTTTGCAAAGTGACGTTTAACAAATCAGCCCCTATGAGTCAGTGACCCGAAACAAGAATGCAGATTGGAAAGCCCAAGTGAAGCGAGAAAACATGATTTTCCTACCGTTTGCAGGTCATTGTCATCAATAGCAATAAAACTTGACATTCGGACGAAATTTCGTAAATTCTGAGATTCGGATGTATCCAAATTCCGAATTACAGATATAATGAATGCAAACGAATCCAAATTTCTGATTCTGAATTTCCATTTCGTTTTTTTTTTTGGACGAACTTTTGTTGCAGCAAAGTGACATTTGAGAACAAAAAAACGTTTTTTCCCACTTAAATGTCACTTTGCTGCAACGAACAAACAAAACGAATTAGAAATGAAAGTTCGTACGGATTTCCGCTAACTAATTTAGTCCGAATCCGAATTCCGAAACGAATTGACTTTCGGACCTGAATTCCGAAAAACTAAATAAAGTAAAATCTGAACCAAAACAAAACTAGACTAATTTTTTGCTGGTGCACATGTCTAAATAAAACCATTGGATCAATGTATCCAACTTGTATTTCAGAAAGAGAAACCACCAATGGCAAGAGAATCTCAAGCTTCCTTTAAGAGGAAAGGTCCAACCAAAATTTAAATTGTAGGTTGAGCCTACTAGCCCAGTCGGCCTTTAATCGTATATATGTCTTTAAAGGAGAACTATGAGGTGAGTGCTTTTCACTCACCTCATAGTTCTAGCCGACCTGTGACAATGAGACTGTCACAGGTCGGCTCAGTAGATCGAGAGGTGAGCGAACACATGCCGGTGTTCGCTCACTTCTCGATCCTGTCACGGCTCTCTGACGTGACAGGGGAGGGGATGTATTTCCCCTCCCCGCTCCGATCCGCCAGCGCTGACTGGCGGAACGGACGGGGGAGGGTACAGCTGGCTCTGCCTCTAGATAGGCACAGCCAGCTGTCACTCACGCAGCTGGGCGGATCTCGACATCGATGTTGAGCTGTAGCTTGCGGTATACTGAGCTTAGGGTAACGGGAGGACGCTAGTTTACTGGACTAGAGAGATATCCCTGCTATAATTCCTGGCTCCTAAGTTTCTACCAGCGTCCAGGTCTCAATTAGAGAGATTTTCCAGTCCTTCCTGTTCTGCAGACAAGAAGTGAGGAGGGAACATTCCAACAGCAACACAAATAGTATTATTGCTTCTTTTTTAGTAGTGACAGAACGTTACAATCATTTGTATTGCTATAGCTGTAAAAAAAATATCAAGGCAACTGGACTTGCTGTATTTTTCTTGAAGACGTTTCGCTGGTCAGCTAACTAGCTTTCTCAATTCAGAATGACTTGTACAAAACAATCACTGGGAATAAATATGGTGAATTTTGCTCCAATAATCATAACCAGCATGGAAACAAGGAACAAAAGAGAGCGCCTCCATAGTGTAAAATAGTGATTTATTAGTAAAAGCTCGCCGCTCTAAGGCTGTACTTACAACAATTCAGTTGAATAAAAACCAGTAGAGTAAGAAGAGAAGTCGGACCTTTAGCAGGGAGAGTCTGGAGAGATGAAATTGTTTTCGTTATAACCAGCATGGGGTCAGAGAGAGACCTCATGGAGGTAAGGTGTTGATTGCATTTGCATGATTAGAGCTAGCAGGTGTTATTAACCCCCCCCCCCCCTTACCGAAAGAGGTGTTAAAATAGCATTGTATGTGGCAGACAATAGATGTCTCACATCCCCACCTCTATTCAACCTTGGCTTCTCCATTTTAACCTAAATGCCTCCTTTACACCTCTTTTAAAGCAGTCCTCCTTCCTTGTCTAGGATGCAAACTTGACAGTTTTCAAAGGAGTGACCTTTTTTCCTTTAGATGTAGGTACACAGCTGAATCCTGACCAGAAGGTTTTGCTCTACTTTTTTTTAAGCAAGTATTTCTTTATTGTGGTATTTATGATACAAAGCAAACAGTAGTCAATGCAGGATCAATACAAGATAAGTACAATCTGGAGGCCAGCCGACCACCCAGGCAGTTACGTCATACAAGCATCTGTAACTAATGTCAGGTAAGTATGCAGAACCAAACAGCAATGGATGCAAATAATTTTTAGAGATTACATCTCTATAGTAACAGGTAACTGTAGTTAAACAAAATGACATGAGAGCCAGGAGAATATAAGAGGGGAGGGGGAAGGGGAAGGGAAGGGAAGGGTGTGGTGTGTTTACCAACTACAGGGTCACCAAAATTGTCTGTGTCAAGATATGTTGGTTGTAAACAGGTATGTTCGAAGAGCAGAGTAACCGATATCTTTTGTATTCTGGGAGTTTACCGATTAGAGTATGTGAAAGGTGAGGTGGTCAATACATTAGGGTGAAGAGGGATTGCAAAGTGATGTTAAAGTTAATGATAATGTGGTGCTCCCCCAACCAGTCCTATGGGCATGAAGGGTCTCTATTGTTTAGGTACGTATATAAGGGTCACAGATAAAACTCATAAAACATCAAGTTCGCCTAAGGAGCCCGTGGATTTAGTCAGTAAGTACCATTTGGAATATTGAAACAGCGACATCACATCTTTCAATTGAGGGGTGGTCATTTCGTGTACCAAATACTGTGTCCAGGTCTTAAAGAATCTGTCTGTCAAGTGTTGGTTATGCTTGGTGTCGAGTTTCTGAATGAGCATAAGGCGGTGCAAGGTGGTTTTAACATCTGTCAGTGTGGGGGGAGTAGTTAGCAGCCAGGCTCTAAGAATTTATTTTTTAGCTGCCAAAAGGCAGAGATGTTCCCATTGAGTCAATGAAGGGCGGGAAGTGTTGGAGATGTCTTGTATTACTTGGAATAGACAATACGAGGGGGGTAAGCAACCCTTGGTGGGGTGACAGTAAAGATATATATCGTAGAATGTTGTCCCAAAAACGGTTGATGATAGGACATTCCCAAAAGAGGTGTGTGCCAGGCCTTGAAGATCTCTGTGGAAATTCCCACGGGGAACACAGGGGAGGACTTGATAGGCATGAGGGTGGTGATCGTGCCATCGAGCCTGCTCAGCTTCCGCAATTCCTTCCATGAGATCACCGTGTCTCTTATGAGTTCATTGTGTTTAATAGGAGGTGGTAGTTTATGGATGGGGGTGTGTAATACTCCTGCTAGAGACCAAGGATGCACCAAGCACTGCTCCAGTCCAGTGTTGGAGTAGAACTCAGTTTCATATGTCCAGTCCCGAATATGTCGGGATAGGCAAGCTAGATTGTATAATCTTAGGTTAGGAACATTAGCTCCCAGCTGGGATTTCGGATTCTGGAGCGTGCGTAGTGCTATTCTAGGCTTTTTTCCCCGCCATATAAACGTTGTGAAGGCCTTGTTAAGTGAACGAATGTCGGTATGTTTGAGCAATAGGGGTAGAGTCTGGAGGGGGTAAAGGAGACGTGGAAAACTGATCATTCTAAGCAGGTGATAGCGTCCTAACATGGATAGCGGAAGTGAGGCCCATGAGCGTAACTCATGTAGGATTTTATGTATAACTGGCGTGAAATTGAGTGTGTATAATTCTTGAGTATTTTTGGGTAACTGGATACCCAAATATCTAACTGACCTAGTGCGTAATTGGAGTGAGTGACGTGATGCCCATTGTTCCTGCCTGGGGTGAGCTGAGGGGGATAAGAACATCAACTCGCTTTTGTCCTCATTGATTTTGAACCCCGAGAACGAGCCAAACAGTTTGATATGTGTAAATATTTTTGACAGCTGAGATTCAGGGTCTGATAAAAAGAGTAAAATGTCATCAGCGAAAAGTAGTGTTTGTATCCTGTGAGCGGCTATTTGGAGCCCTGAGAACAGAGTTGGTGTGGATAGTGTTCTAGCCAGCGGCTCTATGGCCAAGTTGAAAAGCAGCGGGGACAAGGGGCAACCCTGACGTGTCCCCCTGTGTAAAGGAAACGGTGGAGAGAGAAAGGTGGAAGTAAAGATGCGAGCCATCGGAGATGTGTACATGGAAGCTATATAATTTAAAAAGGTTCCTTCAAACCCCATATGGCGGAGAACCTGTTGAAGCCATCTCCAGCTGACGCTATCAAATGCCTTCTCCGCGTCCAGAGCTAGAAGGGCCGTGGGAAGAGGACACCGACAGGCGTGAGTATTCCATGGCTGTGATGGCCTTCCTAATGTTGGTGATTGCTGAACGTCCAGACACGAAACCTGCTTGGGCCGGAGAAATGAGTGAGGGCAAAATGGACGCTAACCTGTCCGCCATTATTTTAGACAGGTATTTAGGTATTTAGTGGGCCGGTAAGATCCTGGTCGCAGTGGTTCTTTGCCGGGTTTAGGGAGCAATCTAATGAATGCCTCATTGAAAGTATGGGGGTATTGTTTAGTGCGTAGAACATAGTTGTATAAGTTAAGTAAAGTCGGCGTCACATCTTCCTTCAATAATTTGTAAAAATCAGATGACATACCATCTGGACCGGGTGCCTTGGCTCGAGGAGACGCTGCAATGACTTGTAGTAATTCCTGGGCAGTTATTTCAGCATTTAGGCTTGCCACTTCCGTCTCCGATAGAGAGGGCAATTTCACACCGCGTAGGTAGGCTTCACCTCCATCAGATTCAGAAGTGGGTACACCATAAAGAGTCCTGTAATAAGTAGAAAAAATCTCAGATACTGTATTAGGGTTAGACTGAATGTTTCCTTTGTCATCTATTAGATTTAGGATGTGAGAAGGGGGACGTGCTCCCCGAGCCAAGTTAGCCAGTAGCCTGCCTGCCTTATTACCAAATTTAAACAGATCCACCTCCCTATAGGCCCTAATCTGCAAATCATATTGGCTGAGCCAGTTATCGCAAGTTTGTTTGGCTTGGACCCACATCAGCCTGTGTTCGTCATTAGGGAAAGATTTGTATGTGGAATAAGCCACTCTGGCCGACATACATGCGTCTTTGTATTTTTGCAGGATTAGTTTCTTTTGGGAGGTGGAGTATGCTAAGATCCTACCACGCAATACTGCCTTTGCTGCTTCCCAATACAAGATAGGGTCATCAATGTGCTGAGCATTACATTCAGCGTATTCGTGCCACCATAAGGATAAGTTTTGCTGAAAAATGTCATCATGCAGCAGATGTGAGGGGAAATGCCAAACCATAGGCGTGGACGAAACATCTAGTCGGTGGAATAAAATGGATACAGGAGAGTGATCAGATATGACCATGTTTTCGATTTCTACCGATTGTATTTTTGTCAGTAGATTTGGGGAAGTGAGGACCAGATCTATGCGTGACATTACTCCATGTACGTGGGAAAAATGAGTAAAGTCCCTTTCTAGAGGATGCAAGTGTCTCCATGAATCCTCCAGTCCACTGTTGGCGATAAAGGAGCTAAGGGGCTTGTCCCGGCCAGAAGATGGTGGGGGAGTGGAGCTTGGGACAGTACGTGAGGAGCCAGACCTATCTTCCAATGGGGAAGGTACTGCATTGAAGTCGCCCCCAACAATGCGGTATTTGGTAGTAACTGGCATGTTCAGGCGGGAGAGTAGGGATATGTAGAAGGGCTCATTCTGGGTATTAGGGCCATACACATTCCATATGTCCATGGTGGCTGACCCAATTTGGATTGTAGCACTGGACCATCGACCTTCAGAGGGGTCAAATGAGTGTGACAAAAGGGAGCAAGGTAGTGATTTGCGAATGAGCGTGATCACTCCGGCTGAGCGGCCCTTCGCTGGTGCTCCCACTGCTTTCCCCACCCAAGATCGCTGAAGTCTGGTGATATCGGACGTCTGTAGGTGAGTTTCCTGGAGGAGGGCTACATCTGTTTTGAGTTTTTTGAGATGGCGCAGTATACGGTTTCGTTTGTGGGGGGATTTCAATCCTTTCACGTTCCACGTGACTACTTTCAAGGTGGTTCCCATCTAAAGAGTAGTAGATATAGGTCACGTGGAATAATCAGGTAGTACATAAAGTTAGCGCCATGCATGGGTATCCCTGAGCACCATGCGCACCAGGAGTGGTAAATTCCAGAGTATGTGTTAGAAGAAGTGTCGGTTGCATTGCAAATCAGGTTTTCGGGAGCGCCCCGTGAAACATCTCCCTGTAATAAATGGGGCAAGGTGGGAGGTAGGAGATGGGTAAAGGGGCTGGGACATGTCATCGGTAATGCGTGAACCAAAAACATAGAAAAAAATAGTAATACATCAGTTCTAGTATTCGACTTCCTTTTTTCCCTGAGGCGGGTGTGTGGTTTTAAAGATTGTTGAACCCTAGGAATCCACGTGGATCGGGTTCTCGCAAACATCTGTATTATAACTCTAGTGGTGAGCTCCGTCCCTGGAGCAATGTCCCAGGATAACTGTTAAACACGGATTGGACCCTGTCCATAATTAGTAAAGCTGCGCAGATAACAGTGCCTCAAGCTTTCTTTTTCCATGGAGGACTATCAGACACTGATTGAGTGTTTAGGTTGAGCAAGGATTTAATGTAGGCCTGGGCCGTGGGCGCAGAGGTGAATGATTTAGTGTGACCATCAGGTGTTACTATGCGGAGTATAGCCGGATACGCCATAGTAAATTTAATGCGCTGTGCCACCAGCATCTGGCATGACTCGTGGAATGCTTTCCGTTGCTTGGAGAGGACAGCCGAATAGTCCGCAAATAAAAGGAGTTTATGGCCTCCAGCGATCAGGTGGTGTTGGGCTCTGTAGGCCATGATTATGTCACGTCGATCAGCAAAGTCCAGGTAGCGTACTATAACAGGTCTTGGTTTTTGCTGATCCCTGGGTGGGCCGAGTCTATGGGCCCTCTCCACTTTGCAGGGTGCACGCATGCCTAAAGCCTGGGGTATCGTGTGGGAGCAAAAGGTATGCAGTTCTCCCGGGGGAATCGATTCTGGGAGGCCAATGATACGCAAGTTGTTGCGCCTCATTCTATTTTCAAGGTCATCCACCTTGTCTAAAAGATAGCCAACTTGCTTACTGTATGCTCTTCCTTTTGTGTGACTTGTAGATCTTCCAGTTCCCCCATTCGTTGTTCCACAGTGGTTATACGTGTGGATTGCTGTTCTAGCGCCTGATTTATCCCTCCCATATGCTGTTGTATGGTATCAGTGTGACGGAATGCACCGTCACTGTGCTAGTTGGAGGGGGCTGCAGGCCGGCCTCTTACCCACCGATTATGGCCCCGCAAGAGAACAGGAGATTTTGGGGCTAAATGTACATTTTATATGCAGACAGTGACTGTTGCCCTCTGTGAAATATATGTTTTAAAATGGTGGAGGAATGAAGGCAGTTTGCTAGCTTCCCCCCCCCCCCTGGTATCTGATGCTCACCCTATTGTACTGTGACTGTGTATGTAAATGTCTGATTCCCTGTTATCTGTGTTTGTCATGAGGGGGAAGGGAGGTGAGGGGTTGTAGCCCTCCCTGTGTCTCTAAAGTGAATGTCCTTTGTTTAATAAAGCAGTTGCTCTTTCTATGTTGAACCTTCAACATGAGTTTTGCCTCGTGATTGGGGGTTAGGGGCTGGTTACTGCCAATCTGCTGGCTGAGAGAGGGGTTTGGCGGGCAGGAGACGCTCTTTGGCGGAGGTACCCAGTCGGGGTACCAGGCGGTCCGTCACAATCAGTAATGATGGCTGCCAGATCAGCTTTTAGGTATGAAGCCACCGCTGAGGCCAACGATTGATAGTCCACTCCAGCGTGAGATAAATGGGGTATATTAGGAGGCGACTCACCCGTTGCGTCTGTCTGCATGGTGTCCCTGCTTTCACTTTGTTCCGCCATGTCAGATGCTTCACGTGGCGCTTCAGTCAGCGGCAAGATGTTCCGTTTCACTGACTGAGGCCGCGAAACAAACTTATCCATCGTCTGCAGGTCAGTGCTGTGTTCGCTACTGACAGGGTATACCGGTTGTGAGTGTTTGCAGTCCGTGTTCGGTAGATTTTGAAGAGATACGGGACGGAGCTCTTTCACACATTTCTATTCCATCGGGCGCCGGAACCGGAAGTTGTTTTGCTCTTCTATGCTAGTTCAAGTGAAATGTCTTTAAGAAAAAAAATACAGCAAGTCCAGTTGCCTTGATTTATTTGACCTGGATGAATGAGAACCTTCTTAGACATTTGCATTGCTGCTGGGACGGTGCCATTCACTTCAATGGCCAGTCACGCCCCCTGCCCCACAAAAAAGTGAAAAAGTGAGTCGGCTGCAATGCGAGGCAGTGTGTTTTGGCTAGAATCGGGCACTGCATCTGGTGTGAAGGGCCCTAACACTTAGATAACTTCTAATAAATGGTGCACATATTTATGTACTCGGACTAAAGATTGCGCAACACTTGTTTGTCTGGTTGTGTAATCAAGAGTAAGTTCAAGCAGCTATTAAACAATTAATGCTAATTTGTTGGGAACTGTGTATTAAAAATACTTTTGATCTTCAGACAGTCATGGCCCAGATTGCTAGATAAATAGAATAGATTCCTAGCAAATAATTTTCTGTGAATCTGTTGCAAAAAATCTTTTGTTGAGATTCTGCCAATAACAGCACTTCCTGTTGCACGTTTGAGAATGCCAAGCCACTGCCCCGCAGTTAGTAGAAGTGTTGTCAGCTTGCCATGCAGGCTCCTTCAGTTGGCCGATACGCTGCATATCAAATCTATCCAACTGGCAACTCAACAACAGCCTTATAATGTAACTAAGGGGTCTATTCACGAAGCTGCCGAGGGCAGCCGAGTGAATGACCGATCTGAAGTGAAGTGAGCCGAACACTGTTCGGCTATTCACTTCAGGCTGGTACGGCTAATTTCAGCCGTACATCGAGCTGTCAGAAGCAGGCCACTTTTATTCTTTAAAATAAAGGACATTTGAATCAGCTTAATGTAAATTAGAAATGGGGAAACTGACCTGGCAAATATGTAACCCGTTTGTGTGTGCCTGAAAAGTCTTTATATTAAACTGCAGTACTGAGAATTAAAATCTAACTTTTTCATCTAATGTTTCTTTTTGTAGGTTCCATATTTCCTCCAGTTGTGGTGACGGCCCAAAGTAAGTAATAAGAAGCTCATTCACACCTTTTCTTTGTATGCTTTGTTGCATTATATTGTTTTCCATGCTTTGCAGTCTGGCCATTCCATCCTGTACAATCAACTTTAGATTTACTAAAACTATATAATAAGGGAACTTACCTAATCTATCCAATCAATTGGTATCAAATCAGACAGACCCTTGTACTACACAGGCGTAAGGTCTTAAAAGAAGGCATTGACAGCGCTACCACTGCCACCCTCTGAGTTTGTTTCGGCCTAGCTCTGCACAGAAAACGTCATAATTGGAGGAGAGGCTGGTACAGAGATTTGTCTCCGGCTCCCCCAAACCCAAACCCCCCATGTTCAGAAGCCCTTTGTCTTCCCCTCACAGAAGTACACAAGTAAATATGCAGTGAGGAATATAGCACACATTGATCTCTATATACACAGGCCCGGATTCCCCACAAGGCCACCGAGGCCCAGCCTCGGGGCGGCACGTAGCAGAGGGGCGGCAGCGCCGTGGAGTCCCCCAACGCCCAGATCCGGCTGTTCGTTTACAAGTGATTGTGGCGATGTCGCTGTGATCACTTGTAATATGTGTGCAGTCTCACCCCCGCACCTACCGCTGGTCTTCGGGACTCCGTCCTCCCCCGGCCGCCGAATCTCTCTCCTGTGTGGGGAGTATAGCACACAGTGATCTCTATATACACAGTGGGGAGTATAGCACACAATGATCTCTATATACACAGTGGGGAGTATAGCACACAGTGATCTCTATATACACAGTGGGGAGTATTGCACACAGTGATCTCTATATACACAGTTGAGAGTATAGCACACAGCGATCTCTATACACACAGTGGGGAGTATAGTACACAGTGATCTCTATATACACAGTGGGGAGTATAGTACACAGTGATCTCTATATACACTGTGGGGAGTATAGTACACAGTGATCTCTATATACACAGTTGAGAGTATAGCACACAGCGATCTCTATACACACAGTGGGGAGTATAGTACACAATGATCTCTATATACACAGTGGGGAGTATAGTACACAGTTATCTCTATATACACAGTGGGGAGTATAGCACACAGCAATCTCTATATACACAGTGATCTCTATGTACACAGTGGGGAGTATAGTACACAGTGATCTCTATATACACTGTGGGGAGTATTGCACACAGTGATCTCTATATACACAGTTGAGAGTATAGCACACAGCGATCTCTATACACACAGTGGGGAGTATAGTACACAGTGATCTCTATATACACAGTGGGGAGTATAGTACACATTGATCTCTATATACACAGTGGGGAGTATAGTACACAGTGATCTCTATATACACAGTGGGGAGTATAGCACACAGTGATCTCTATGTACACAGTGGGGAGTATAGTACACAATGATCTCTATATACACAGTGGGGAGTATAGTACACAGTTATCTCTATATACACAGTGGGGAGTATAGCACACAGCAATCTCTATATACACAGTGATCTCTATGTACACAGTGGGGAGTATAGTACACAGTGATCTCTATTTACACAGTGGGGAGTATAGTACACAGTGATCTCTATATACACAGTGGGGAGTATAGCACAGCAATCTCTATATACACAGTGATCTCTATGTACACATTGAGGAGTATAGCACACATTGATCCACAGGAATCTCTGAATGGTGCAGTTCTGATTGGCTCCCTCTGCAGTCCGGATTATATACTCAACGCAAAGAAAGGGAGGGAATGAGCGCAACTAAGTGGGGCAGACTTTGTGGAGGTGGATGGACCAGGGAAAAACATTGAATCAGGTGAAAGTGGGTGGAAATGAGAAATGGGCACTCACGTGTGATGAGATGGATGGGCACACAGGTGATGACCTCCTAGTGATGTTGTGAGGTCTGGTTGGGGTGACAGATGGGTGTTCATTGGGCAGAAGTGGATCCTTCGAAGAGCATTTTTTGGGGGATGGTACGTCCAGAACAGCGGGAGGAGAGAAGAAATGCAAGGTGGTCAGAGTCCTTGCAAATATATGGAAAAGAAGTACATTCTTAACTCACCAGTGGGTTTGGTGTGTAGCGATATCAGCGACGAAGAACAGGTGTCGAATGGAAGACGTTTTTTTCGGGAGTAGCTTTAATCTTGGTTGTAGGTTGGCGGTCTTTTGATCCCAGTGGATTTAGGACAGGTACTCTAAGAATATTGTGGTGGAGAAGAGGCTTTGATGGAGGATTCTATACACGCGTACATTGCATCTCTCATCAGCCACGCTGGCTGCACCGGCGGTAGATGTGCCCCTGGCTGGTCACATGATTTGAGCAGGTCACGTCACCAGGCTTAGTACACATTTAAAAAAAATAATAATAATAAAATTATATATATACTACAGCAGCACCAACTACTACAGCAGCGCAAACTACCACTGCAGCTCCAACTACTACTGAAGCCACAACTACTACAGCAGCCCCAACTACTACACCAGCATCAACTACTACTGCAGCCCCAACTACTACAGTAGCACAAACTACCACTGCAGCTCCAACTACGACAGCAGAACCAACTACTACACCAGCACCAACTACTACTGCAGCCCCAACTACAACAGCAGCACCAACTACTACACCAGCACCAACTACTACTGCACTCACAACAACAACAGCAGCACCAACTACTACTGCAGCCACAACTACTACACCAGCACCAACTACTACTGCAGCCACAACTACGACAGCAGAACCAACTACGACAGCAGAACCAACTACGACAGCAGAACCAACTACTACACCAGCATCGACTACTACAGCAGCACCAACTACTACAGCAGCGCAAACTACCACTGCAGCTCCAACTACTACTGCAGCATCAACTACTACACCAGCACCAACTACTACTGCAGCCCCAACTACAACAGCAGCACCAACTACTACACCAGCACCAACTACTACTGCAGCGCCGACTACTACTGCAGCCACAGCTACCACTGCAGCTCCAACTACCACTGCAGCTCCAACTACTATTGTTGACTCAATCACTACAGCAGCCCCAACTACTACTGAAGCCCCAACTACTACAACAGCACCAACTGCCTCAGCACCAACTACTACTGCTGCCCCAACTACTATAGGAGCACCAACTACAGCTCCAACCACAAGTGCAATTCCAACTACGAATTCTGCCCCAGCACTAACTACTACTGTAGCCCCAACTACTTCTACAGCCCCAACTACTACTGATGCTACCCAAACTACTACTGCAGCTCTGACTACTACTGCAGCCCCAACTACCACTGCAGCACCAACTACCACTACAGATCCATCTATTACTGCTGCTCCAACTACTATTTCTGCTTTAACAACTACAGCAGCACCAACTACTTCTACTGCACCAACTTCTGCAGCAGCAACAGCTACTACTGTATCTCCATCTACTACTGCAGCCCCAACAACTGCAACAACCCCAACAACTGCAACAGTCCCAACAAATGCAGCAGCCCTAACAACTGCAACAGCCCCAACAACTGCAACAGCCTTAACTAGTACAGCAGCAGCAACCACCACTGCAGCTCCAACTACTACTACAGCCTCAACTACTGCAGCAGCCCCAACTAGTACAGCAGCAACCACAGCTGCAGCTCCAACTACTACTACAGCCTCAACTACTGCAGGAGCCCCAACTAGTACTGCAGCAACCACCACTGCAGCTCCAGCTGCTACTACAGCCTCAACTACTGCAGCAGCCCCAACTAGTACAGCAGCAACCACCACTGCAGCTCCAACTACTACTACAGCCTCAACTACTGTAGCAGTACCAATTGCTCCAGCTTCCCCAACTACTACTTTAGCACCAACTACTACAACTGTCTTGACTACACCAGCTACTCTAACAACAACTGCAGCAGCCATAGGTACTAATAATTTTCCATCCCTTACTTCAGAATCTATATCTGCTACACTTCAGATTGCTATTGCAGGAGACTGTACAACAGCATTTGAAGTTACTGCCATCAGTTGTGTAGCAATAACTACTATTTACTACTCACCTATCATGAATTTTGCTATACCTTGAAGTACTTTTTCAGGCTTTCCTATTGCTTTTTTTAAACTAATATTTGCTCTATGCCATCCTCCATCACTGGGTATTTTAGCAGCAGGTGCTACAAACCCTGTGTATTATTGCAACACCCACTACTGTTGTATATAAATATAACAAAAAGATAAGGGAGCAAGTGGTGGATTAAATACTTCTCAGTACTGCTTTCCTATCAGTTTGTTTCATCAAGCATGAATGAACCTAAACTATCTCAACAATTCTCAAACAATTTACAGACCTGTGTATTAGCATCTATACTCTCCAGTTATTTATAGTAATGTATATGTGTCATGGGGAACAATGGATCCTCAGTGTCACCAGTGGGGGATACAGGACTCTCACTGAGGTGCAACTCTGAAGTCTTAGGTCTCCAACTGAGCTGCGGATGGTGCAGATGTAACACTGCTAATGCAGTGGGAAATAGTACTTGAAAAAACCTGAATAAAGACAGACAACTACTAGACAAGACTAAATAAATAATATCAATTATAATATATATTATTATTAATAATAATAATAATAATCGTTATTATTATTATTATTAAATAAGTTAAGTCTGCTGGCCAAATTAGATGGTCCATATACCATTTTACATCCAAATGCAGAATTACTTATAGGGAGGCAAATGTAAGTTCATACTGAAAACAAGGATTTAACATTCTCTAGCATACAATTAAAATAAACTACCTTTATTCACGCTTCTGATCACTCAGTATAAAAAAAGGACTGCTTTTAGAAGGAGTGAGGTGAAGAATAAGTAAATGTCTTTTATGCTGATGAGTGCACTTAAGAAACAATTTGTGTCATACAAACAGCCCTAAAGTGCCCACTGGAAGAGACAACTTAATCTTGCACTAGAATACTTTGTGGGCTGAGCTGTAGCTAAGAACTTCTTAAAACCCCTCAGACCTTTTCCATGCTTTTCCATGGCATAGATCAACAATATCAAATAGTCATCAGTTTATATATTGTATCCAGTTGCACCAGAAAATAACTCTATTTATGTTTTCAGCTGCAGGAGCTGGTGCCGGAGGGCTTCAATACTACGACAGACTTTTAATTGCATTAGGTTCTGCTGGAGGTGCAATTCTACTTGTATTAGGTATATTTGGGGTAAGTTGCAACTTAATTATTTATTATTTTATGAATTAGAATATGCATCTACATAAAGTGTTATTATCCAATCCATTCCCTCCTCCTCTTCCCTTTCTCTCCTTCTTTATTGCCCTGTTTAAGGTTTCAATGTGAGGCAGATTGTCTGAAAGGACATACAGTAACTTCTGTAGGTATTGTCACTTTAGAAAACCCATAGTGCTCAATGAATTATTTATTTGTTGCATATATATGATACTTGTGAAACATCAAAAAGAACAGGTTTGAAAACATAGAAGTATAAACTTGACCCCAAAGCACTATTCTATCCCTTTAACAGAGGAAATTCAAGTAAATGTCAAATTCTGATGTGATATATTATTAATGAAAGACTCTACGTATACTCTACAAGCTTTAGATTTTTCAACCCACTAATCTTGAATTCTTATCCACCCACAAACAATCCTAAGTCAATGTCTCCAATCATACAAGAATCAATTTTCTATGCTAACAAGTAAATAAGATATTCCCCTGTTTTTTAAATCAAAATTGAGTTTTTTAATAAAAGAACTGAACTCTTCAATCTGTGGTAAAGAAAGCAGGTGTCACTAGTTAGTAGTATTGCCTATGGTCTCCCTACTGCATTTCTTTCCCCCATTACTGACCTACCATGCTTTATTCTGCACTGTGTCCCTTTATGGAGGTGGCCATTTTAGCAGAAGCAGGATTTCATTTCTTTATGGCATAGCCTCCAGTGTGGAGAACAGTGAGCAGCCTAGTAGTAACTTCCCCAACGGGGGTGTTTTATTCACAAAAGGGGTGGAGAGTGTGGAGAAGGCAGGAGAAGTGAACAATCTAGGACAACATAGCTGAACTGGAAAGTGAGCTGAATTGGAGAATTTTTCCAAATCAGCTATTTTGACCTCGAATGTTGTATTTTAGTTTACAAGAATGTTTCTGAAATCTATGTTGCCAAGTGGAAATACATCAAAAGAATAATGTTATCTAACTTTTAAGAAAATACAAATGTTAATAGTTGTCCTTTGTTTTTCCAGGTTCTTGCATTGTTAAAATCATTAGGATTTTTGGGCTTTGGATCTGCTGCCCCTGTTGCCGTTGCTGCAATCCCTAGCACCGTGGGTGCCACAGCAGGGGTTCTACCTGCTGCCAATGTTTTGCCTCCCACAGGTTATACATCATACTATCCACACACTAATGCATGGTACAATATCCCACATGCTAATGTGGCACCACGGGAACCAGCTGTTCACGTAGTACGACAACCAACAAATTTCCCACCACGGCAGCCAGAACTTCATCCACCGCGTCAACCTCCACATCAACCACGGTTTGAACCACCACGTCAACCACGGTTTGAACCAGCACGTCAACCATCACCTAACCCTACAGTCCCCAATTTCCCTAACTCTAACAGAGCAAGATGAAACTATGGAACATAATCTTCAGGGTGGCTATTTTGCATACTTTATGTTTTTAATAATAGATTAAAAATTAACTATGGCTTACTTTTCTGATCACCAGCCAAACCAAACAGTGTTACTCACATCCATTGTTCTCTTCTAATATATAAATCAACCAAACCAATTAGCTTGTTAATGATTGCGCACTGTGAAATAAAAAATTAGATGTCCACTTTTTTGCATTTGGGTGAATTGGGCAAGGGTTAAAACCTGTGTCCCCTTTAGGTAGACTTCCCTCCCATTACCTCCCGTCCAAGTGACAAGGTTGTCATAGTCAGACCACATTGGCCTGACAGAACTGGGAACTCTTTATCAGAATACTCTAGTGATATAAGAGGCTGGTGGGAGATGCATTCTACCAGGATCAACCCTATACCCTGGAATGACCCGCCAATGTGTAAAACTTAAAAGTGTATACAGATATAAAATTACTCCTTTTGAACCAGTTTTGCATTTATTAAAATAAAAATGCACAGCATGAATTAGACAGCCCTCATACCCAATCAGACTTTCCTACTCTGCACAGAGAGCTGGCTGATAGGATGGAAGCACCTAGTGCTGATCTTATCAGTATGCTGCTCTTTTACTTTACAATTATAGACTGGGGTAGTTCTTGATCAAACTGTGTCGCTTTATCTGCAGCAGAAGAAAGGAGAGGTCATATCAAGACAGTGTTGTCTGACAGGGATGTCTGTATTTCAACACTGGTTAAAGAAAGTTAAATTTTTTTGCTGGTCGGACACATCACACTTCATACTGTCTACTCTACTATCTGCCTTCTTCTTTGTAATGTTAATTTCAATTCCCCCTTTTATATGCTTTAAAATGTACTACACCATCCAGCAGTGCTGGCCTCTGCTTATGTGATCATGTACGCAGCATATTTAAATTTGTACAATGCATTTATATTCTGTGTATTTTTTTACATTTGTGTTTTAGACCAAATTGGAACAATATGTATTATTTTTTTCTCTCACTGGAAGTGATAAACCTATTTATTTATATTCCTGAATAACAGATCCAAGTTTTAGCTTATTATATTATGCATAAAAAAATCAAGTCAATTACTTGTATCTTTTAATAAACTAATATTTATGAACCTGATTGGGTGGAATTATTGTTTACCATAACAGCATAAAACATTTGGTTCTCTTTTTGTTACCTTCTTCTCACATCTGTAGTCGAATAAAAGCCTGGCTTGAGGCGGATAGCTACATGGAATAACATTGTCTGTTAGTTTTGAAAAATACATTTGGCAGTGGTGTTGTAGAAGCTGCATCAGCATTGAAGAAGCCAAATTATACTTTTCTTCTTCCTCCTCCATGAAAAAATCCATAGCTAAGTTGTCAGCAGCACACTGTGGTACCCAAAATATGTTTATTTTGTTCAAACTAATCAGATCAAACAAAATGCAGTAAAAAAATTTAAAAAAACTCTTCTTTTATGTATTGACAACAACATATGAAATTCTCCGGATAATTAGTATAAATTGCTTCTTCCTCCCATACTGACATGAGTATATTTGCTAAACTGGGCACAAATTTAGCACCAAGAGCAACTCCAGAAGTTTGTAGATAATAGTTATCATTGAACTGCAGGGGCACGGACAGCTTGCAGAGGAGTGGAGGGATCAGCAGACATATGATCACAGTGCGCAATGGGGGCAGGCCACTGCTATCTCCAGGGCTGCATCATGTAGCTCAGCAGTTTGGGCCTTTTTTCACACATCTGATGCCAACAGCACCTTTGTGCCTGCAGCATGTCAAGCATGGTAAATCTACCTGTCTTTTTGCTATCACACACCTGGGAATTCTTATGATTTCCCAGGTGTGGGCACAGCAACTAAGTAATACTGTTCATCAGCAAAAGGCTCGAATCATTCTCCTTGTTTTAAATTTTCCACCTCTTCCCCCGAACGCCACAAGATTCTCCATCTGCTGCAACATCTACAGTCTCAATTGATAGGGAGGGAAGTCCGGCAAGGTGTTTGCTAAGCTTACCTTATGTCACATCAAGCAGGAAAGAGGGTCAGCTAGGGAACATACTGAGTAGGTCCAAGGGTAACCATGATCCTTACCGTAATTCTTCTAACTTCTTCCATCTCAGGCAGTGTCCTTGACCAGGTTGGTGTCTCTTTTTCAGCTGCTTATGCGGAAGAAAAAGTTGTCCCCCATTCATCCCAATGCCCACCATCTGAATTGCAGCTTTGTGAAACTGCTGGGATTACAGCTTACAATTCTTATTCCACCTGATGGAGTTGGCCCTCTTCCACAAGGGTATGGACTGTGCTGCACCACAGTGGCAGGTTGTGAGCCCTCATTTTTTTTGTACAAAAACAATTTCTGCCTCCACTAGCATGTAGTAGGTAAGGTCTCTGTGTCATGCAGTAGGTGGCAGATCCTTATGACTACAGACAAATGGTCCTGCAAGTTGGGATGAGGTTCACGTCCAGCGCCAACTTGGGTTTGCTGCAAACTTTGCATGTTCACCCAAACAACAAACGTTTGGGCAAGTTTGCCCAGGCTCCAAAAGCGAACCACAAAATGCTTTGCCTTACCTGTGTAAAAAATGATGGCCAGTCATTGGTCTTTGAAAATGTGCCAGCCCCCTCCCTATACAAGTCAGCTCTTGCAGCATCCTTTTGTCAGTGTGTGTTGGAATTAGTGAGGGACAGCTGACAGCTTTGTGATGGAGAGACAGTTTGTGCTACTTGTACAGTGCTAGTAGTGTGCTAGCACAAAGATAAACAGCGCTATATTAAATGCTGCATATTGCCACTGCTACATTACAACGAATTGCAGTGGGCTGCAGAGAATAGAATGTACCCCCCTGTATTCACTGTGCTGTTCAGTGGCATCTGCAAAAAAAAAACAAATAATGACAAAAAAGGGGTTTTGGGTTCTATTGTTTTAGGGTTGATGTTTGTGGTTTAGGGTTTTAGTTAAATTTTTTTGGGAGATACTGTATATTTTTATATTATTTTGATAGGGTCTTTTTTCCTTTTTTCTTTTTGGGGTTAGCAGCGTGAACTTGTTGGTGTGTCATACAAAGCTGCCCTTTGTTAGCAGCACATCACCTCACACTATTGTGGACCAGTTTACGCCACATAGTGTCAAGTGCACAAAAGCAGCACATCTTCAATCCCCGTATTACAATGGCTGCTAATAAAATTAGGCAATCCCCTACTCTCATGCTTGGGAGGTCTGAAACTCACATAACATAGGGGCTATCTCCCTGCTGAACAGTATTTAAAAAATAATTGCATTGGTACATGTTCCCAAGGGCAATGCCCAACTCCCCATGCCCTGTGTTTGATAATCCCATTCCTATTACCCTTGAAATAGAGAGAATTGATTTTCAAGCTTCATCTTCCATTGACTTTAATGGGGTTCACATTAAAGTCTCCAACTGACACACATTTTGGCACATTCACCAAAGCATCCACGAATCCATCCCAAGCAAGTTCACCCATCACTATCAGCAACAGGGGCGTATCTGCCGCGAGGCAAAACAAGGCGTTTGCCTGGAGCGGCAGATTCGCTGAGGGCGGTGATGCTACCTTGCCTAGGGCAAAGCTGCACATCCCCCCCTCCCCCGGACTGACCCGCCGATTCCCGTAGATGGCATCACCCACCTCTGTGTAGTGCGCTCTCGCCCCCAGCGCCAGCACCACGACACCCGGTAGCTAGCACACAGC
>NW_017307364.1:550956-557441 GCF_000935625.1 Nanorana parkeri
GGGGGATGTGCAGCTTTGGGTCAGTCCCGGGAAGGGGGGGCGGCGTTGCTGCCTTGCCTAGGGCAGCAGCAAAGGTAAATACACCGCTGATCAGCAAGCATGGGCAGGGACGTTACATCCCCTTTATGGCCCACTGAATTAATTTGGTGCCAGCTAAGTAAGATGCGGGACAGAGCGCACCACTGGAGCTGGTGGTGCTGCCTCATGTCCTGCCTACCATTGGCAGAGAAGTACACACACTTGCTTTGTCTGGCACACATCCTGAGCCTGGTGGTGAAGCTGTTTCTAGTTTGATATGTAGTCTTCCAGGATGTCCTGCAGCAGGTCATAAAAGTGTGTGGCCATTTTAGGCAGTCATAACCAGTAAGTGTTTGCCTTGCTGAGATGCAGTGGCAACACAAGTTGATACATGCCGCAGCAGGCCATCAATGTGTATTTGCAGCAGCTTCTGAAAGATAAGGGGTGCATGGGGATGCTATGTTTCCTGCAAATGCTTACCTAGAATTTACCAAAAAGAGATAGTGAACCAGCATCAGCTGTAGCAGGATGAGAACTTTGGAAAATCCTGTGTACTACATTATCAGCCCACTCAAATTATATGCCATTAGAGCAGGAAACTTGTTGGTTGTGTCTCCTGCTGGATACTGATATCTCTTGGGAAATAAGGTATTTTACCGTTATTCAATGAATTAAAAACAATAACAGAAAAGTAGGACCCAATTATGACTGAGAAGAGCAGAGATTTCACCACCAGCAAGTCCCTAAGAAAAATATGGAATACAGCAGGTGTTGTAACTCTCCAGTATCTACCAAAAAAATGACCAGATAAAAAATAAGATCATGAAGCCCAACTTGATTCAAAATTATGTATTTATTAATGGATTGCCAGGGGAAGGCTTACAACCTCTGTCATGTTTAAACGCTGTTTCTGGCCCCACTGAGGATATTTCCTGGTCTTTCCTTCCTGTTCTCTTTGACAGTGAAGTAAACACTGGCCTTGATGATTGCTTAGGGGGATCACAAGACTAGCTGAAGATTATGTTTAAAAAATATTTATATAATGTATAAATCTCTAAAGAAGGAAATAAAAGAACGAATAGCTTAGTTTTCATAAAAAGCTGTCAAAGAAGACTGAAGGGCAAGGCTAATGATATTATTGCTATTCATAACATAATTAATTAGATAAAATATTTTTAATTACAAGAATGTTAAAGAAGATTATTGTGATATATTCCATGGGTTTAAGGAAATGAGTCACGTTTTAGTTGAATTAGATTACGCTATATATGGTTGATTATAGCTGAGATGTCACTCTTGTCACTTGCCAAAGGAATTGGAGACCAATTTACTAAATGTGATAAGCAATGGGTTGCCCAACACAGACATTTTTGTCAGGTGACACATCTGGTATTGTTTATCAAGGGGATTATCTGGCAACAAAGGATATATAAAGAAGTTATTTCATTTATTCTAAAGTGTGGAGTACTGTTGTCCTGAGTACAGAGAGTTGGATAAAAGGCAACATGGAGAGAAGACTTGGATGTAGAATGAAGGGACTTTGTATAATTCTCATACTCTTTCTAAAGCAAGGTATGTTTGGAGTTGGATATGATCTTACCATGAGGGACATTAGAGAATAGCTTTTCAAAACCTCCTTTTTTATTTTATTTTTAAACTGCCGTTTGTGGTACATATACTATTCTTATTGCTTATAACAATGTGTTATACATCATATCAACATGATCCAGCATTTTTGGATTCATATCTATTACAATCTAATTAACTTAAGAGAACCTTAAGCGCCAAAAACCAATGATTAGTTAACATGCAATTAAGTTTTATAAACAGTAATTAAGAATGCTTGGTTATTTTTGTAGGATATGAGAGTAAGAGAATTAGAGATTACATGGGGTTAGAAAATAACTCAAACGTGTTGATTGAAAAAGCCTTGATGTTTTCATTTACTTATGTCTAGTTGACTCTTCTTGGCTAATGATGGTTAGATTCAGCTGCAAACTGTGGTTAACTTTTTAATAGGTATATTTGATAAAAGCAGTATTGAGGAACAAATGTAAAAAGGTTTATTTAGAGTTAGATATATCGGGGCTAATAATGTGAACCAGTATTGGGTCACTATCGGGCACATCCACCTCTGAACATGTTGCATATATTTTTCACTCTAAACTCTACTGCTAAAAATATTTGATTGACCATCTCAAGACCAACTCAACCAAAAACTGATATTGCAGTCTCACTTGGTTGCTGCCAAGCTGAATAACATGCTAGCTTATTATATATCTGTTATACTCATGTTTTCTGTAAGCACACAACAAAAAAGTAGAACCCTCTTTGTTTAAAGGAAAAAACTGCTGCTTAAAATTGTCTTTATTGCTGACTAGGGATAAGAAACTCCCAGCTAAAAAAGACAGTGTCAGGCTTCTACAATAGACTTTCCATTAAGCAGAATAAGCAAATGGTTAGGTAATAGAGGCGAGGACACTTTCATTGTTGTAAGAAGAGGCAACACAAGCTAGTGTGGTGATTCCTGCCCACTCGCATATCTATCCAAAATAAGAACACACCCATTCCTAATGAAAATTGCAATGTCAGTCTGGAATGACGTCGATCTTAAAGTATTGATATAGTTACAAAAAAAAAAACAATCAGCCTTACTCACTTATTGTTTATACAGCTCATGTCATCCATGACGTATAGATAGTATCTGTACCAAGTAAAAAAAATGATTTGCCATTAATATAATCCCCTTCAAATGTAAATAAATGCTTTAAAACAATAGGATTTGGATTTGAATATGCATATGATGAACAATATCCTCCAATATCCTTTTAAATTCTGACTGTACATATAGTTTATCAGTAGTAATTCTACATAGAGGAAAAACATTATTTTACATGTTATCACAATTTACCCACAGGATGTTGATTCTGAAAATATAGGACTATAAAAGATGATACTATGTAATTACATGCTGTGTCATGTTGCCGATGTGATTTAATAGGTATTAATAAAAAACACAGGGTCATATTTATGCACACATAAACACACACACCAACACACACTAAAAAGCTGTAGAAAAGTAAATCTGAAAACATTTTTTGCAATACTTTGTCCAGTCAGGTGGAAGACAGTGTCCTACAGCTTATTGTTTGTGGGAATTCCATGTATTTTTGTTGTTGGTACACTAGACTAGGACAGAAGTAAAGTATTTTGTGTTTGGCAGCAACCAAGCGAGACTGAAATATCAGTTTTTGTTTCCATGGTTGATACATGATACTATTTACATCACATTTGTCCTCGGATTAGATTGTTTTTTCTTTTTTGTCCAAATGTCTATTAAATATATACGTTGATGTATTTTTAATGCCGTAAATATTCAGAGAAAAGGAAATAGATAAAAAATTAAACTGGGTCAAAAATTGGCTTCTATGACCTCTGTTAACCAAAAAATTAAAAAGATTAATTGTTCAAAAAGTAGAGGGGTCTGATCAAGGAGATCCTTACCCTAAGATTAAGGAGAATTGTCAACAGCATAGAGATTCAAATTTTGGTCTAACCCAAATCTGACCCAAATTTTCAGAGTTTGATCTAATTTCTCAGATCTAAAATTCAGATTTTAAATGGCATTGAATTTAATGGGGGGCTGTTTTTGACTTTGTGGATAGCTGCTTGACAAGCTATTTAACTATCATGAACATATATTTTTATTCTGTGATTGGTGACATTGCTTGCAAATGTCTTAAAACGCTCAGCATTAAATTGAAGTGCAGTACAATAAAAAAAATATGAAGGTACAAGGGTCAGCGAGAAAAAGGTGAGGAATTTAAAAAAATAGAGCTGAGAAAGAATAAAGTCAAGCAGCAGAGAGGGGAGAGAAGGCATGAAAAAAGAAGGGGTGGCAAGAAGCAAGGGGAGGAGAGAGAGAGAGAGAGAGAGAGAGAGAGAGAGAAAGAGAAAACAAGATGATGAAGAAATAAAGAGACGACAAGAGATCCTGGAAAACAAAAAGGAGAGATCAGAAGAGAAAGAGAACAAGGAAGAGAAAGCGAGATATACGAGAAAGAGTGGAAGGGAGGGGGAGAGGAAGGGAGGGAAAGGAGATGAGATACCAGAAAGAGAAGAAGAAAAAGGGAGAAAAAAAGAAAAGATAGGGAAGAGAGAGTGAGGGAGAGATAGAGAGAGCAGATAAGAGAGAAAGCAAGATGAAGGGATCGAAGAGAGAAGAAAACAGAGGCAGAGAGAGGAAGAGGGAGAACGAGGAAGGGAAAGCAAGAGATATGAGAAAGAGAGGAGGGGGGAGTGAGAGAGAGAGAAAGGTGGGGAAAGAAAGAGAGATCTCAGAAAGAGAAGAAGACAGGAGGAGAGAGAGAAAAAGTGATCAAAACAGAAAGAAAAAAAGAACGAGGAAGAGAAAACGAGACATACAAAAAAGAGAGAAAGGGAGGGAGAAAGAGAAAGGGGTGGAGAGAAGAGAGATACTAGAATGAGAAGACAGAGGGAGAAAGAGGAAGAGAGAGAAAGAGAGAGAAAAAAAGACAAGTAGAAGCCAGAAAGACAAGAAGACAGTGAGAGAAAGGAAGAGAGAGAGAGAGAGAGAGAGAGGGAGAAACAGAGAGAGCAGATAAAAGAGAGAGAGAAAGCAAGAAAATAAAGAGATGACAAGATGAGAAAGAAGAAGAGAGAGATGGAGAAGGAGACAGAGAAGGGAGGGAGAGTAAGAGAGGACAAAAGAGAGTGAGAGTAATAGAGAGGGAGAGAAAGAGTGAAGGAAAAACAAAGAGGATCACGCAGCAATTAGATAAGGAGAGAGTCATAAATCATAGAAAACAAAGAGGGGGGTAAAGGGAAGTTAGAAGGGGAAAAGAGACTTTTACTTACATGAAATAACAGGCAAGCAGATTACACAGCCATGTATGATAGCTGGTGTAGCTTACTATCCATAATAAAACTCTGTTTCTTGACAAGAACTGTTTTTACAAAAACAACTCAAAACCTATAATTAAGGCATCCAGTGTGGCATAATGAGATGTAAGTTATTAACTAAACTCTAACCTCGAATTACTGATTTAATTTGCTTCCAAAAGAAACACCCAAAGTCAAGCACACTGATATCACTGCAATCCTATCTCATCACAACTATCATTGTTGTTATTATAAACATGAAGTATCCAAGCTGTCTACCTCATTCTGGTTTCACTGCCTAGAGAGTCACTGATTTGAACAAGCATGGAACCAATGAGGTCTGAGAAGTCTGAAAAGTCAGATCTCAGGTAATACATGCATGTTCCAGGTTAGTGATTCAAGAGGCAGTGAGTGTGACAGAAAAAGATGAGAGTGATAGCTGAGGAACCTGAAAGGTTAGAACAATCTGAAAAGGTGGACTCCATATTCCTAGCCTCATGCCTGGTGGCACAGCCATGTTATGTGACAGTGATTCAGAAAGCACTAAGGCCAGAGTGTCAGTGTAACAGCCACGTAATAAGCATTTTCAAAAGGCACCCTGAAATGGCCAGTGGAAAAATACTATAGGAGCCAACTCTGGTAATTGTCTCTAACTATATCATATCTCATATCCCAGCTATAACTCAACAATATCTAAAACCCCCCAAAAATGACATACACTTTAAGAAGTTATAAGCATATAAAAAAAATAAAAGGTTTTATTCAACAAAAGTAAACATCTTAGTGATGACTGGAGTAGAGAAGCTCTGCCTTACTGCAATAAAATTTTATAGAGCAATTTACACGTTTACATTATGCTGTTACAAGTATTCATTATGCTGTTGTCAGGACATTCAATTACAGTCATAGATATGTTTCGAAATGGAATTTAAAAATCTCTATAGGGCGTCCTTGCAGAACAGTGGAGTGAAGACAGTTCCAGAACGCTTATAATTTTGGATCAGAGGTCTTTGTTGGCCAGTTTTCCTGTGCCTAAAGAAGAACTCCTTGAGATCTATTCTTAACCCTTGCAGTGAGGTTACCCCTGCTCTGCAAGGGTTAAGTGCTTCTTTGCATCTAGGGGCAAAAATTAAAAAAAGTTGTACTCACTTGAACCTCACAGTTAGTCCGGTTCCTGGATCTTCTCTCCCCCTCCCCTCCAGCGGTCTAAGGCCCTGTGAGTGAACACATTACAGTGTATAGGACATGAGTATACTGAGTGATATTCCAACGCCAGAGGGGGAGAGATGCTCAACGGACCGGACTAACAGCCAGCCAGCTGGAAGATTTAGGTTAGTATAACTTTTTTTATTTTGTTCCCTAGTTAAAAATGAGCACTTATCTCTTGTAGTGCAGGTGTAGCCCCACTGCAAGAGTTAAGGATAATTCTGACCAGAGTTTATCTTGTTGTGTTATAGCAGCTATTAAAAACTCGAAGAAAATGTGTCTTTCAGCCTTCAGATAGTCATGGCCCAGATATGCTGATGTACAATATATGTATATATATTTACAGTATATATATATAT
>NW_017307364.1:557583-580379 GCF_000935625.1 Nanorana parkeri
CGCCCACCGGAGCAGCAGTGACGCGACGCTCGGCGAGGTAAGTAAGAAGAAAAAAAAAAAAACATAGCGCAAGCTTCGGCGCTAGGCTTCGGGGCATTTTGACAAGTACAAGTACTTGTCAAAATGCCCTGTATCGGGCCCGATTCCGCTGCTAGCACATATATATAGCTTCACATGTTGAACTTCAGGAACTCTGAACTACAGTGTCCACCCACTTTTAATAATCCTTTAGTCTGTCTCCGCACAGACAAAAACATAGATCTCAGGCATCGACCTTGTCAGTGCAGATACTCTTAACATTACAGCCTCTTGGCTATTTTGGCTATTGAGTTTCCCTGTTTGGGCTGTACAGGCTCCTTGTCTTTTCAAGAACCACTTTTCACTATACATGACAGTGACCCATCCACTTTTTCAGTCAGACCTCAGTCTTTTCAAAAGGCCTGTCTGAAAAGCAAGACACAAACTACCACTGAAGCACCAACAACTACAGTAGCACCAACTACTACTGCAGCACCAACTACCACAGCAGCACCCACTACTACTGCAGCCCACCCCACTACAGCAGCACAAACTACCACTGAAGCCACACTAACTACTACTACAGCACCAACTCCCACAGCAGTACCCATTACAACTGCCCACCTAACCACTACAGCAGCACAAACTACCACTGAAGCCCCAACAATAACAGTAGCACCAGCTACCAATACAGCACCGTCTACCACAGCAGTACCCATTACAACTGCACCCCTAACCACTACAGCAGCACAAACTACCACGGAAGCCCCAACAATAACAGTAGAACCAGATACCAATACAGCACCGTCTATCACAGCAGTACCCATTACAACTGCACCCCTAACCACTACAGCAGCACAAACTACCACTGAAGCCCCAACAATAACAGTAGCACCAGCTACCAATACAGCACCGTCTACCACAGCAGTACCCATTACAACTGCACCCCTAACCACTACAGCAGCACAAACTACCACTGAAGCCCCAACAATAACAGTAGCACCAGCTACCAATACAGCACCGTCTACCACAGCAGTACCCATTACAACTGCACCCCTAACTACTACAGCAGCACAAACTACTACTGCAGCCCCAACTACTACATTAGCACCAACTACTACAGCAGCCATAACTACAACAGCAGTAACAAGTACAACTGCAACCCTAACAACCAAAGTAGCACCAATTACTACTACTACAGCACCGACTATCACAGCAGTGCCTACTACTACTGCGGCCCCAACCACTACAGCAGCAAAAATTACTACTGCAGGCCCAATAACTACTGCAGCACCCACTACTACTACTGGCTCCACATTTGCCAGGTCATAACTACCACTAAAGTTGTTCTGGGTTATGTTTCCTTTCACAGCACAAATCCAATGCAGCTATGGAGTAAAATGTACATTTAAGAAGAGCTGGTGCTCCTAAATTACATTTAACCAAACATTTTAAAAACAGCAAGCTAAAAAAAAAATGTATATCACATATTTAATGTACACCCTGAGCTTGAACTAGAGCATGCAGCAAATTAATCTTGAGAAGGATACATGTTGTATTAACCGACATAACTCTATAATTTAACATGTTTTATTTATATTACAGCCCCAATCACTACAATAGCACAAACTACTACTGCAGTACCAACTACCACAGCAACCCTAAGAACTACTCCAGGAGCTACTACTACTACTACAGATCAAACAACTACAGCAGTACTAACTACCACTGAAGCCCCAACAACTACTGCATCCCCAACTACTACTGCAGAACCAACTGCCCCAACCACTACAGCAGCACCAACTACAACTGAAGCCCCAACAACTGCAGTAGCGCCAACTACGACAGCAGCCCTAACTACTACAGAAGCACCAACTACAGCAGCAGCCCCAACAACTACTGCAGAACTCACTACTACTGCTGCCCAAACCACTACAGCAGCACCAACTATAACAGAATCCCCAACAACTACAGTAGCCCCAACTACTACTGCAGCACCAACTACCACTGAAACCCAAACCACTACAGCAGAACCAACTACAACTGCAGCCCCAACAACTACAGTAGCCCCAACTACTACTGCAGCACCGACTACCACTGAAACCCAAACCACTACAGCAGAACCAACTACAACTGCAGCCCCAACAACTACAGTAGCCCCAACTACTACTGCAGCACCGACTACCACTGAAACCCAAACCACTACAGCAGAACCAACTACAACTGCAGCCCCAACAACTACAGTAGCCCCAACTACTACTGCAGCACCGACTACCACTGAAACCCAAACCACTACAGCAGAACCAACTACAACTGCAGCCCCAACAACTACAGTAGCCCCAACTACTACTGCAGCACCGACTACCACTGAAACCCAAACCACTACAGCAGAACCAACTACAACTGCAGCCCCAACAACTACAGTAGCCCCAACTACTACTGCAGCACCGACTACCACTGAAACCCAAACCACTACAGCAGAACCAACTACAACTGCAGCCCCAACAACTACAGTAGCCCCAACTACTACTGCAGCACCGACTACCACTGAAACCCAAACCACTACAGCAGAACCAACTACAACTGCAGCCCCAACAACTACAGTAGCCCCAACTACTACTGCAGCACCGACTACCACTGAAACCCAAACCACTACAGCAGAACCAACTACAACTGCAGCCCCAACAACTACAGTAGCCCCAACTACTACTGCAGCACCGACTACCACTGAAACCCAAACCACTACAGCAGAACCAACTACAACTGCAGCCCCAACAACTACAGTAGCCCCAACTACTACTGCAGCACCGACTACCACTGAAACCCAAACCACTACAGCAGAACCAACTACAACTGCAGCCCCAACAACTACAGTAGCCCCAACTACTACTGCAGCACCGACTACCACTGAAACCCAAACCACTACAGCAGAACCAACTACAACTGCAGCCCCAACAACTACAGTAGCCCCAACTACTACTGCAGCACCGACTACCACTGAAACCCAAACCACTACAGCAGAACCAACTACAACTGCAGCCCCAACAACTACAGTAGCCCCAACTACTACTGCAGCACCGACTACCACTGAAACCCAAACCACTACAGCAGAACCAACTACAACTGCAGCCCCAACAACTACAGTAGCCCCAACTACTACTGCAGCACCGACTACCACTGAAACCCAAACCACTACAGCAGAACCAACTACAACTGCAGCCCCAACAACTACAGTAGCCCCAACTACTACTGCAGCACCGACTACCACTGAAACCCAAACCACTACAGCAGAACCAACTACAACTGCAGCCCCAACAACTACAGTAGCCCCAACTACTACTGCAGCACCGACTACCACTGAAACCCAAACCACTACAGCAGAACCAACTACAACTGCAGCCCCAACAACTACAGTAGCCCCAACTACTACTGCAGCACCGACTACCACTGAAACCCAAACCACTACAGCAGAACCAACTACAACTGCAGCCCCAACAACTACAGTAGCCCCAACTACTACTGCAGCACCGACTACCACTGAAACCCAAACCACTACAGCAGAACCAACTACAACTGCAGCCCCAACAACTACAGTAGCCCCAACTACTACTGCAGCACCGACTACCACTGAAACCCAAACCACTACAGCAGAACCAACTACAACTGCAGCCCCAACAACTACAGTAGCCCCAACTACTACTGCAGCACCGACTACCACTGAAACCCAAACCACTACAGCAGAACCAACTACAACTGCAGCCCCAACAACTACAGTAGCCCCAACTACTACTGCAGCACCGACTACCACTGAAACCCAAACCACTACAGCAGAACCAACTACAACTGCAGCCCCAACAACTACAGTAGCCCCAACTACTACTGCAGCACCGACTACCACTGAAACCCAAACCACTACAGCAGAACCAACTACAACTGCAGCCCCAACAACTACAGTAGCCCCAACTACTACTGCAGCACCAACTACCACTGAAGCACCAACAACTACAGAAGTCCCAACAAATACTGCAGAACCAACTACAACTGAATCGCCAACAACTGCAGTAGCACTAATTACGCCAGCAGCCCTAACTAAAACGGCAGCACCGACTACAACAGCAGCCCCAACAACTACTTCAGAACTCACTACTACTGCTGCCCAAACCACTACAGCAGCACCAACTACCACTGAAGCCCCAACAACTACAGTAGCCCCAACTACTACTGCAGCACCAACTACCACTGAAGCCCCAACAACTACAGTAGCCCCAACTACTACTGCAGCACCAACTACCACTGAAGCACCAACAACTGCAGTAGCACCAACTATGACAGCAGCCCTAACTACTACAGAAGCACCAACTACAACAGAAGCCCCAACAACTACTGCAGAACTCACTACTACTGCTGCCCAAACCACTACAGCAGCACCAACTACAACTGAAGCCACAACAACTACAGTAGCCCCAACTACTACTGGAGCACCAACTACCACTGAAACCAAAACCACTACAGCAGCACCAACTACAAATGAATCCCCAACAACTACAGAAGTCCCAAAAACTACTGCAGAACCAGCTACAACTGAATCCCCAACAACTGCAGTAGCACCAACTACGACAGCAGACCTAACTACTACAAAAGCACCAACTACAACAGCAGCCCCAACAACTACTGCAGAACTCACTACTACTGCTGCCCAAACCACTACAGCAGCACCAACTACAACTGAAGCCCCAACAACTACAGTAGCCCCAACAACTACAGTAGCCCCAACAACTACAGTAGCCCCAACTACTACTGCAGCACCAACTACCACTGAAGCCCAAACCACTACAGCAGCACCAACTGCCACTGAAGCCCCAACCTCTTCAGCAGCACAAACTACTACTGCAGCACCCACTACTACTGCAGCCCCAACCATTACAGCAGCACCAACTTCCTCTGTAGTACCAACAACTACAGTAGTACAAACTACCATAGCAGCTCTAACTACTACAGTACCACTAACTACAACTGCATCCCCAACAACTACAGTAGAACCAGCTACAACAGAAACCCCAACTACTACTGCAGCACTGACTACCACTGAAGCCCCAACCACTACAGCAGCATCAACAGTAACAGAAGCCCCAACAACTACAGCAACACCAACTTCCTCTGTAGTCCCAACAACTACAGAAATACTAACCACCACAGCAGCCCTAACTACTACCGTAGCACCAACTACATCTGCAGGCCCAACCACTACAGCAGAATCAACTACTACTGCAGCCCTAACCACAACAGTGTTACCATCTGCCAGTGCAGAACTGACAACTACAGAAGCTTCAACTACTTCTGAAGCTCCAGCTACTACATCAGCACCCACCATCACTGAAGCCTCAACTATTACAGTAACACCAACTACCACTGAAGCCCAAACAACTACAGCAGCCCCAACAACTACACCAGCACAAACTACCACAGCAGTTCCAACCACTACAGCACTACCCAGTACTACTGCAGCCCCAACTACTACAGCAGCACCAACTACCACCGAAGTCCCAACTACTACTGCAGCCCTAACCACAACAGTAGTACCAACTACCAGTGCAGCACTGACAACTACAGAAGCTCACACTACTACTGCAGCACCAACAACTACAGTGGAACCCACTACTACTGTAACACCAACCACTACACCATCACCAACTACCACAGGAGTCCCAACCACCACAGCAGCCTTAACCACAACAGTAGTACCAACTACCAGTGCAGCACTGACAACTACAGAAGCTCCAACTACTACTGCTGCTTCAACCACTACAGCAGTACCCACTACCACAGCAGCATCTGGAGCCCCAACAACTATAGCATCTTCAACTACAACAACAGCATCAGTAGCAGTGACTACTACATCGGCCCCAACCATTAAAGCCAGCACTGCAGCCCCAACAAATACAGTAGAACTGACTACTACTGCAGTCTCAACTACAACTGCAGCCCCAACTACTACAGCAGCACCAACTGCCTCAGCACCAACTACTACTGGAGGACTAACTACTACTGCAGCCCCAACTACTACTGCAACACCAACTACTTTTGCATCCCCAACCACTACAGCAGCATCAACTACTACTGCAGCACCAACTACTACAGCAGCCCCAACTACCTCAACAGCACAAACTACTACAGCAGCCCCATCTACCACTGGATCCCTAACTACTACAGCTGCCCCAACAACTACACCAGCTTCAACTACTACTGCAGCACTTACAACTAATACAGCAGCAACTCCAGCTACTACAGCAACTCAAACTTCTACTACAGCACAATCTACTTTTGCAGTACTGCCAACCAAAACAGCCCCAGCACCAACTTCTACAGCCTCCACAACTACTACAGTAGCACCAACTACCAAAGCAGCCTCAAATACTTCTACAGCCCCAACTAGTACAGCAGGACCAACTACCACTGCATCACCAACTACCACTGCATCACCAACTACTACAGCTGTCTTGAATACAACTGCCACAACTAGAACAGCCGCAGGTACTAATGATTTACCATCAATTTTACTTTACTTACTCTATCACCTCTCTACTACACCTCAAATTGCTAATGCGGGAAACTCTGCTGCAGCATCTGCATTTGCTTCCACCACTTGTGCAGCAATAACTACTATTTTCTACGTACCTATCATGTCTATTACCATAATTTTAGGTAATAGTGCAGGCTCCTTTTATGCCTCATTTTAAACTAATACTTGCTCCCTCTTTGCAATCCTGCTTCATTGGTTACTGTTGCAGCAGTATCCACTGCAATGGCAGCTGACTCAAATCCCACCACTGCCATCAAATTGTGACATATCACACTTTCAGGCTCGTCCTGTGCAGATTTTTCAGCCTGTGGGACATCAATCTAAGCTAAGTGATCATCATCTGGCCAGTTAAGTCTGTAGTTTACCCTTTAAACAAATCGTAGCAGCCACCATGTGCTTTAACAGAACAATGCACCATTAACAGTGTCAGCTGCCACAATTCTGACTTTTAAGAAGTGCCTGTGACACTCAATGCCACACCAGACAGGATGGTAACAGAGTTGGAAGTATAGTAGTCCTCACAGAGGCAAGGATTCTTAAGTTTCTCTTGAGAGAATTTAGAAATATCATATAACACTATTTAAATATTGTTTTAATAAAAGAAAAGAAAAAAAAAGAAACAAAATCCAAGAAAAATATTTATACAAAAGAATGCTACAAAACAGACAACAGTAAGCAGTAGCAACAGAAAAAAAAAACCCCAAAAAAGCAGCATTAAAAATGAAAGATACTTAGCAAAGTTGCCCTTTTCTTTGGTTCCAGTATGGAGTCCAAAAATATCTTAAAATAAGTCCAGTTCTAAGTAACTGGTCCAAATAACTCTTACCCTTCTAGCATAACTTATATGCAGTGTTTTGCAATATTTATGTGGACACACCCTCAAGGCCAGATTTTCTAATTACATCAGTATTTCTAGATGACCATGTTTTACAATCTGACAACCAACAAATTATTGCACAAAATGAAATCACGAGTTGATAGGGATCAAAGATTATAGAGGTTATTCACAAAGCTGCCGAAGGCAGCCGAATGAATAACCCAGCCAAAGTGAAGTGAGCCGAACAACATTTGGCTATTTACTCCGGCTCAATCAGCCAAACAATAACTAAAAAAGAAATAAAGATGTTTTAAAGCAGGAAAAAAAACAGTTGGACGGAGCTAGCGGTGACAGCTAGCTCCGCCCAACTGTTTCCCATTGCCCAGCACCTGCCAGAGTCTTCTTGCAGGTCCTGGCCAATGAATACCAACTGGGCAGAGCCGACCGTGAAGTCATGGCCGCCTCCGCTCAGTTGTTATTGTTTATTGACAGATCAGCATCCCCAGGTCATTTGAACTGGCTGAAGCGAGCCATGAGATCACGGCTGGCTCCGCCCAGCTCTCATTTGCTGGGATAACGGGCGGCCCTACGGCTGGCCGTTCTCCCTGCTTCGTTTGTCACTTGGGCTCAGTCGAGCCGAAGCATATGCGTTCGGTTTGGCTGAGCCGCCTTTGGCTGCTGTAGGGGCTATTTTGAATAGCCCCCTACAGCAGCCCTTCGGTTTACCTGAACAGAAGGGCAGTGGCGGACGAAGAGAGCCAAAGGATCAGCCATAGCTGGATTTTATACACAAAAGCATATGTTTTTACCATTGAAAATTCAGTGTCAACTTACCTGCTTCACCCATTATTACCGATGTAAACACCACAATTTTGCTGCCTCAACTTGCACTTCAACATCAATCATTATTGCTAAAACTAGCAGTAATGTTCTTGATATCACTGCAATCCCAACTAATACTGCCCTGAGCACAATTTTCACAGCCTAATGCCCTCCACTACCTTTGTAAAACTATTGCTACCTTGACTACTATTGCAGTCCAGTGCTCTTCACTACTGCTGTGCAAATGACTACCGCCCTTATTAAAGTCCACCACTGCTTGTTTCCTTTCTCTTGTCATGTGGGTAGTTACTGTTATCTTTTCTGCTGCTTCTCCTACTTGCATGACTTCTACACCATCTGCCGCCTCTGCTGCTCATGCCTCATCTGCAGCATCTGCCACCTCTAAGGCACCCACATCTATTAAAAAATATGCTACGTCCAATGCACCCTCAAATTCTGCAGCATCCAATAATTCTGAAGCCCTACATCTGTACTTACGGAATCTGTTACTTCCACCACTTTCAGTGCTCCCACCAATTTATCTGCATTAAACAGTTCTAATACTTCCTACATTCCTGCAGCTCTGATCATTATGATTAATGCTTTTCCACTTCTGCTTCATCTACTACTTCCAAGGTTCTCATTATTTCTGCTGCTTCCAGCGCTTCTTCAGACTTTGCTGCGGAATCTGACACTTCAGCTATTCTCCTCTGTATAATGTATTATTGATGGGATTTGTTGTTCCTCTATAGCTGCTGGTGTTCAGCATTGTGCCGCTGTATTATACAATGCACAATACAATACAATACACAATGCACAATACAATACACTTTACACAATATATTATACAATACACAATACAATATACTGTATATATGTTGTTACATTACATACCGCTCCCACTTCAGCCAGCTCCCGATCCCGATTCCCGATACGAGTACGACCGTGGGTCACCAAGAGAGGGTGAAATCGCCTCCTCCTCCTCGCTCTGTTACAACTTCAAAATGTGTGCACCGGGCGGCTCCCGAGTCCCTCAACAGGTCGCCGTCGCCTCCAGGATGACGCCACTGCTGCCACACTGCCTGCTGGTCCGGTCCGTCCGTTGCTCCGCCTCCTGCAGCCCTCGCACCTGTCCTTCACATGTGATGCGGCTGAGCGGCCAGGAGAACCAGGGGCGGGGCCACATACGTCACTCACTGACGTAGCCAAGGAAGTACGAGACACTCAGTGAGACTGAGTGTCACTCTGAGACGTGAGTGAGACTGCACTGCACAGCACAGGTCAGCGCCGTATCCTTCAGATGCCACCCGCCCGCAGCGGCAGCCCACACACAGAGTCTGGTCTTGAGACTCTCGATCGGGCGACTTTTCCGCCCTGTTCCCTGGCGCCGTAAGGCAAGTGCCCATCTTGCCTTGCGCTAGCGCCGGCCCTGGTGGTGGACTACTGGAGGACAGGACTGCTGTGCTCTGTATGAGAGCAGGAGTTAGGATCCTCGGTGTACTGCTGTCACAAAGCAGCTTCTTATAGTTTTACAGACATCAAATAATAATAATATACATAATAATATTAATAATAATATCAGTAATACATAATACTTTAAAATACAGCCATATGTTTTTAAATATTTTGCAGCCTGATCAACAATAATAAAAAGCATGACTTACATAGGGCTATAAATTCAGTAGGCAAATCTGAAGGTCTTGTCTGGGGGAATATGTGACCAGTCAGCAAAAAGAGCATACAGTATGTTCAGGTACTGACCTTTGACAATAAGACCTGGCTCATAATGGGGCAATGGGCATCTAAATGATCCCAGAAGTGTTTACTAGGGGCTTTGTGCAGGCCAGTTCACACAGGATAGTTCAAACCATGTCTCTGGCCCTATGCTGCAAATAACATTTCCGAATTGTGCTCCAAAACTCCGCTCCAAATATTTGTGTGAACAGCATGATTCACATTCAAAATACCTATTTGTAAAGCGTTCAACTAGCATTGCAAACCCTTGCCGATTAACTTTTTCTTACCATGTGAAGCCATGCTGATCACAAAAGGCACATTCTGAATTTAGAAGCATATTTGTTTTGTAGTACTATAGCACCATCTTGTGAGCACAAGGTCAAACAGCAAGATATATATGTCTATATTTTTCTCTATATATATATCATAAACGTAATTAACTTCCCCTGAAATATGTAGGCTAGCTGCTTCTTTTAAACATCATAGTTGCTTGATTGTCATGCAAATGTAATAACTCTCCTTCAAAGCCTGAGCAATATTGACTGGAGCTCAGTAGTTGTGACTATGCAGAAGGCATGTTGTACCACTGGAGATACAGAACACTGCTTTCACACAGAAAACAGTGCTGTGGATCTCCAGCATGCTGCTTGCCTAAGAGAGTTTAGTTTAGAGCTGCAGCACTATCAGGTAAAGAAAAAGTACAGACCAATATTTTACTTGATTAATCAAATAAAAAAGGTGCAATTGGGCTTTAAAAAAACATTGGACTTAGAGAGATTAGTACTTACAGGAGGAAATCAACAATGGAAGCATAAATACATCTCTCAGTACCAGTGTGCTATAGGTTAGAGTTTCCTGACTCCGATTCTTTAATTATTTAACCAAAACTATCTCAGCAACCCTTAAGCAATACACAGGCTGTTTATAGGCCATTTATAATTGATGTATAATATATATATCATGGGGTACAGTGGACCCTCAGCTCAGACTCTCGCCGTGATGCCACCCCATTGTTTCAGGTCTTCACTAGAGCCACTGGTGGTGCAGATGTTACGATTCTAACACAGTGGGAAAAAACACTTGATCAAGGCTGAAGGTCACAGTAGGCTCCGGTGGCCAAGAGCAGAATCCATGTTTAGTCCAAGTTATGGCCAACATCAGTATATATTGTAGAGCATTAAGGCAAACCACAAACAGTCACAAAGTTGATTGCACTAAAGCCCTAACTGATGGCAGGAGTGTGCTGTACCATGACCTAACCACAGTGCTATTTAATATCCTGCAGGTGTATTATTTTAATCGGTAACATAAACCATTTTGATATGTGGAAAGAAAAAAAATGTTATTTTCTTATCCTTAGCCCCTGATTCAAATTACATATGTAGACATATATTTTTCTAGATGGAGAATGTCAAACTGCCTTCAGATTATTTACTGAATATAGTTGCACCAGAAAATAATTCTATTTATGTTTTCAGCTGCCGGAGTCGGTGAAGGAGGACTTCAATACTACGACAGACTTTACATTGCCTTAGGTAGTGCCGGAGGCACAATTCTAGTTTTCTTGGGTATATTTGGGGTAAGTTGCATCCCAACTATTCATTAATTTACTAATTGGAATATGCATCCACACAGACTGTTATTATCCCATCCATTCTCTCGTCCTCTTCCCCTTCTCTCCTTCCCTATGGCTCTGTCTGTGGTTTCAGGTTTGTCTAAAAGGAGAACTACTGCTGTAATGTCTCTTTAGAAAACCCATAGTTCTCTGGGAATTATTTGTTGTGCATAAACAATTTATTTGTAAAACAAAGATTGTTTCTTTATTGTAAAAAAAGGGACTGACTTTTTTTTTCAATTAAAAGATAAACTTAACACCAGTGCAATATATTGTCCCTTTAACAGAGATCATGCAATTAAACATTTTGATTATGACCTGCTCTTATGGGAAGACTTAGTTTCTACACATACTTAACAGACTTAGATTTTTTAACCCACTAAGCTCAAATTCTGATCCACCCGAGTCCTAAGCCCATGTCTCAAATAATAAAGGAGCCATGTTTATTTGCTTACCAGTGAATAAGATATTGCCCTTAATTTTATAATAGTTGATTTATTAAAGAGGGACTGAAGTTGGTGGCCAAAAAAAGACCGACAGAGGACTAGTCACTAGAATTGCCTGTAACAGACCTGCAGCAGATCTTGCCTTGTTTTGTACTAAGTCTCCGTGTGGTGCTGATGCCAATATTGTGCTGCTCATTGTTGCTTCTCACTTCCTCAATGGAAGCTCTGGAAGAAGCAAAACCCTGCCTCTACCATGTAGGCCATCTTGGTAGAGGCAGGGTTTTGCTTCTTCCAGAGCTTCCATTGAGGAAGTGAGAAGCAACAATGAGCAGCACAATAGTGGCATCAGCAAATCTTACTACAAATCTCCTGAGATTAGTATTTAGAAGCAGCAGTGACTTAGATCTTGCACTGATAAAAAAAAAAATCAGTTATTAGCGTTTTGGCACAGGATTGCCTAGACATACTTCCATACCAGGAAGTACACTGTTATTTTTCAGGGACAACTTAAGACAAAAAGGTAATTTTTCAGGGCACTGCTTATACACCCATAGCATTTCTTAATATTCCCTATAACATAGCAAATCTTTACTTTTTGAGTTCCATTCCACCTTAGCTATGCTGTGGTGCTGTGGATTCAGCACATGTCACAATAAGGGATTTAGCAATATGTGATTTTTTTTTTTATTTGCTTTAAAATACGCATGAAAAATTATCCAAATTAGGAAAGAATACGCATATGTTGTATCAGGATAACCTGAATTTCTGACGTGCACGATTCTGTGACAATCTGATAAATTTGCTTGTAAATAGTTAGGAAATCCACAAACTTAATACAATGTTGATTCTACAGATTCAATACTAATGGCCAACCATGAGAACTCACATTTTTTATTATTAATCAGATATTCAGGCACCAGATGTAGACTCCTGTAGTATTATAGAATTGTTAATATTATTGATTGTAAAGACTGAGGCGGTACATGCCTGGATGTGACCATCAAATAAATCCTAGATACTATAGAAATAGATGTATTTTAGTTTAAAAGAATATTTCTGAAATCTATGTTGTCTGGAGGAAATACATCGACAGTATAATGTTATCTAACTTTTACCCAAACACATGTTAATAGTTATCCTTTGTTTTTTCAGATTCTGGCACTGCTAAACTCTTTCGGATTTCTGAGCCTCGGAGCTGCTGCACCTGTTGCCGTGGCTGCATTTCCTGGCACTGTGGGCGTCACCACAGGGGTTCTACCTGGTGGCAATGTTTTGCCTACGACAATCTATCCATCATACTATCCTCACAGTAATGCATGGTCCAATTTTCCACGTGCCAACATAGTTCAACCAGAAAGACAGCCAATAATAAATCCGCCACGACAGCCAGACCTTCAGCCACCCCGTCAGCCACCGCGTCAGCCACCGCGTTCACCACCACGTAATCCTACAGTTCCCAACCCCCCAAACTTTTACAGAGCAAGATGAAACTATGGAACATAATCTTCAGCGTGGCTTTCGAAGACTGTTTTGCATATTTTTTTGTTTTAATGATTGGTTAAAAATTAAAGAAGAACTCCAGGATTTTAAAGAATTAGCCCTTAGAGTGAGGCACCCCCACACTGCAAGGGTTAACTGCTCATTTTGCCCTAGGGGAGCAAATAAAGAAAATATACCCACTTAATCCCTGGTCCTGTCTGACTGCTAGACCGCTCCCTACAGCCTCTTCTTGCCTGGGCTCTGGCTTTTTAAAAACCGCTGGTGTCATCACATCTAATGCCAGGTTCCATAGACTTGCATTAGATGTGAGGATGCCGAGGGACATGCCACAGCCAGAGTGGAGGGAGAGAGGTGTGAACTGACTGCCGCAGGACCAAGGATCAGGTGAGTATATCTACTTTATTCTGGCCTCTAGACCAAAATGAGTAGTTAACCCTTGAAGTGCTAACCCCTAATGCAATGGGTTAATTGTTTTTTTTTTAAACTGGAGTTCTTCCCAAACAATGGCCTACCTTTCCAATCACCAACCAAACCAAGCAGTATTACTCATATCCAGTGCCAAGGAGCTTATTAATTTCTGCTTCAGCTGAGCTGATTAAATTGCTGGCTAGCCCAATGGTCCTCTTGGTGCTTCTCTTGACAGAATTGCTCTCTGCTACAATATAACCCATGTATATCTCTTCTACTACACCAACCAATCAAGCCAATCAGCTTGTCAATGGTCTTGCACTGTGAAAGAGAAAGTCATGCATGCACTCTTTTCTTTCGTTCTTTTTTTTTGCTGTCCCATTGGGTAGACTTTCCTTTACTTTTTGTTCCAGTGACAAGTTGTCACAATGAAAGGGTGTTATAGTCAGACCATAATGGCTGGGCAGACCTGGGAACTCTTTACTACTGTTCTCTAGTGATAGAAGAGACTGGTGGATGCTTAATTCAACCAGGACCCACCCCACACCATTGGATGACCTGCCCATGCATAAAGAGTGTATACAGATATAAAATGCCTTCTATTGAACCAACCTTGTATTTATTATTATATCCTTAAAAGTGTTTTTAAATAGAATCTCAGTCTTCGATTTGTCTTTGTAATGTTCGTTTCAATTCCCCTTTTTATATGATTCAAAATGTACTACGCCATCCAGCAGTGCTGGCCTCTGCTTATGTGACCATGTATGCAATGTATTCAGATTTGTAGAATGCATTTCGAAACTCTGCATATTTTTTTTTTACATTTGTGTTTTGTACCAAAATGGAATGATATGTATTATTTTTTTGCACTGGAAGTGGTAAATCTATTTATTTAAATTGCTGAATAGTAGATCTAAAATGTAGCCTAATTTATGTTATGCTTAAAAATTACCAATAGTACAAATTACTTTTTTGTTTTAATAAATTAATATTTATACACTTGAATGGGTGAAATTATTGGTTAATGTAGCAGAATAAAATATAACATTTGCTTTTCTTTTGCTTAATTTCTTGTCACATCTGAAATTCAATTAAAGACTGGCTTGAGCTTGCATGAGATAAAACTGTAATTAAAAAATCAATTTTGGCAGTGATGTTGCGAAAGCTGCATCAGCATTGAAGAGGCCAAATTATACTTTTCTTCTCCGACCTCTATGTAGAATTCCACAGCTTTGTCATCAGCAGCACCCTGCCAGTACCCAAGGACCTAAAACATACAAAACAAACATAGATATATTTTGATCCAATAGTGTATAAAGAATTAAATTCCATTATAGTCATATTATATTTGGAATAGGTGTCCTTTGAACATAGAATCAATCACACAAGCTTCATCAGCATTGTTCCTTAGGATGTAACATCCCACAGGGAGTGTGGCATACTGGTACATGGCATTGCATCTTCAAAGGCTATAACTCAATGCTCACTCCAGCTGCTTTTGTTAAAACCTATTCAATCACTCTCGTACTTCATGAGAGTTCCTAGCATAGGATCTTAGCTGCAGTGTGTCCCCCAACAAGCAGCTGGAAAGGTTCTGAGAAGAAGGCTATAGAGGGCTGCATGGAACTCTTATCAGCCCACCTAAACCCACAGATTTCAGGAATTTGTATCATCCCCTTCCCAACACAGCCGAACATCATAGAAAAAAATACAGAAGTCCTCTTCAATACTCATTTTTCACTAAAGAAGTAGAATGCATACTGTATGTAATCCAATAATATTTAGTGGTGGCCCGTACTGCAGCCGAGCCGAAGACATATGCTTCGCCTCGACTGAGCCTAAGTGACCTATGAGACTCTCCATAGTTTAGAGTTAGGACCGCACTATAAGAGGTGCCTTGGCGCGGCAGTGCGGCTTACACATCCTTTGCAGAAGACGTGTATCCAAACCTCTGTCATTGACAGAGAGCAGTGCTGATGTGATGATGTCAGTGCTGTTGCCTATAATATTGTATATAAGTACAAGGTGCTGTGGTGAGGCCACCTCAGGGGGGTGGGACTAAGATGCCCTGCACTCACCAGGTTTCCTCAGTCTCCACAGTTGAATGATACTGGACATCATTTGAAATGGAAGACGGAGGACATCTAGTGGCAGAAAGGAATTACAGTAGGTGACAGAGCTGGAGAGGAGGTGAGTTTTGTAGCCAGAGCAACAATAAAATAGCCAGAGTTGTCCTATGAATTATGTGTCATTTCTAAACAGGTATTCCAAGTCTTTTTAAGAACCTAATTAATGTTTTCTTGTGTTGATAAGCAGTAATCGTTGCCAAAATATTTTGAACATCTGTGTATAAATATCTGCTACATATATGTGTCCGAAGATTTATTGTGACTCTATAGACTGGTCTATCAATCACCATGGACAACCAAATTGTATCCTTGCTTTATTAATAGTTTTGGAGTGCTTACCTCTTCTCCAGCACTGTCCCTCCACAGTAATTCAATTCCCCCACTAGATGTCCTCAACTCAGCGTCAGCTCAGTATCATTCACCGAGGAAGGCTGGGATATTCGTTGAGTGCCATGAAACCACAGTGCCCTGCACTCACAGAGTAATAATACAGAGAGCATCTCCATAACTGAAAACCACTCAATGCCAGAGGAAAACCTGAAGATGACCCTGCACATAACAAGGCTACTGTCCTCCAATGGCATGAATTGTTCATTTTGCGATGGGATTTCGTTGAGTGTGGGCGGGCAGGCGGCCATCAGGATTTTTTTTCATTTAAATGATTTGGCAGTGTCGTGGACAACGCTGGAGATTGTGATTGGCCTTTGGATTACATTGGTGGATCAATTTTTGGGATTGTTTTTTGTATTAAAGGAATTGTCAAAAACTTTTGTTTGTTTTTTTCAATGAAAGGATTTTTTTCTAAAAGTCTAGTGTGTTTATTTACATTTTACTTTAACCCTTTAGGGAATGAGTAGGGGTACAAGTACCTCTAACTCATTCACAAGGGGGGGAGGGCAGCATCTGGGTGCCCCCTTTATGAAAGAGGTACCCTAATGCATACAAGCCCCCTGCCCGCAGACCCCCATAACCACCGAGTCAGGGTGGTGGTGGAAGAGGCCCTTGTCCTCATCGGCATGCGGGCAACGGTGCTCTTCCAGGGGATCAGCAATAAATACATATAATGTATAATTTTTAAAATGCAGGGCATCGGTAAAGAACTGTTTTCTCAAAATGCAATAATGTAAGTTTTTCCATAAATTTTAAAATGGAATTTAAAAAAAAACCAAGAAAGCCCGTGCTCCACCCTAAATTGTGAGAGCTTGCATAGCTGTTTACTTGAACAGCTCCAGAGACTGAGCCTGTATTCAAGTGAGTTTTTGGTAGTTTGAACTAGAGATGGGTCTCTATTCAACTGGGCAATAGCCTGCGACCACTGATGTAGTGTTCTTATATCCAGACAGAAGGGGATAGTGTCTTTCCACTTGGTAACACGCTGTTCTGTTACTTGTAGTTCTACAGATAGTTTTCTTCTACCACACTGGACTGGAAATTAAAGGAGTTTTTAGATCTCACCTGCTGATTGTTATAGCAGCTTCTCAGTCAATCCCTGTCCAGCCTGTCAATCTATTCCTCAATTTAAACTGTGCTGATATATACATTCTTGGCGTGAGCAATAGATTCTACTCCTAACCGTGGACACCATTTTCAGCATTGCTGTATCCTTGTGCCCCTTTAATCCCTTCCAGTGTCCCTGTGTTTGAATGTTCACGAGTTTCAGTGCCGCAGATTTCCGTGCACAAGTGCCTTCAGAGTCCCATGCACTCCGGTTCCCCTAGAGACTTTGTCACCCTATGCATTTTTTTGTACTATGCTCTGGTTCTTTTCCATGTCAGATGATGCTTGCACGGGTGTGTCCAAGGACCTCAATCTGGAACTGTTCAGCAGCGAAGCCCATCACCCCATGCAGGGTGTGCTAATGAACACCAGGTGGCTCTTGTGCATCAGTCCTTCTTAAGGTGCCCATACACTGCACGATTCACGTATGAGAATCGCGGGAAATCCCGCGATCGTAGGAGAATCGTGCAGTGTAAATGAAGACGTGCGACAGTTTCTACTGTACGATCGCACATCTTTTGTCTAAGGAGCATGCTAGAAAACCAGCCGAAAATCTTACGATTTTCGGCTGGTTTGAATGATGCTCGGGAGACAAATGCCGAACGGGCCGTTGTGTGCACGCTCAGCATTGCAGTCATCGGAAGCCCCTCAGAGGGGCGGGCTTGCGGTGATCGCAAGTACGATCTGCCTGTCCAAGATAGGCAGATCGTACGTTTTTTTAATTACTTTACAACCATCGCAAGACTAAGGTCTTGCGATGGTTGTAAAGTGTATGGCCACCTTTAGGGCTCACATCTCCACCAAACGTGCAGACTTGATAGTGGGCCCAAAATCTCGACCAAACATGACAGTGGCAGTAACTATGTACTTATAGTTGAGTCTAATTTAGTTTTTTTGTTATTTCTACTTAAAATATTGACTCAATAACAACCTGCTCTATGGCATAAAACATTTGATGTTGATGTGCAAATTATAAAAAGCCATGTAACTGTTGAAGGTGATAGAAATTGAAAGAGTAACACGCACTGAACAAAAGCCACCAGTAAAAAAATCTGTTTTGTGTCTGTGATAGCTATTAACCAATTAACTGTGTAGATCAAATTTGGATAAAATTTGGATAAAAGCTGATTATAATACAAGTTTTGTTTCTGAATTGTCACTGGAAGCGAGGGCATCTAAAAAGCTCTAACAAACATGGACATGAATATGTCATGCAGATACTGCCTGTATGGAAATTGCATACTAAAAACCAACAATTTGAGGCAGTTATGCAAGTGAGCCACAGTACTGTGCCCTTCCTAACTAGATCTGACATCTACCGTGTGATCGGTGAAATGGAGGACTTCCTTACTTCCAATTCCAGTAATGTCTTGGAATACATTATAACAGATATAGTTAGCTTTATACATTAGAATTGTGTGATCATGTGAGGTATGTGTGCCTGTGCTTAATGCAATCTTCTATTTATCCTGGCATTTTAGGGCAGCCACACGGTAATAGCTGCATTATCAGGGAACAATATCACTCACTATCTGTTGTCAGTACTGCAGCCCTGTAATCTCCTGAACCAAGGAACAGATAACAATCTTAATTACTTAATCAAATCATTTTATGAATGTGTCTTTATGTGTGCAATATGATGGAAGAGAGAGGTTGGTGGGGGGAGAGAGAGAGAGATTAAATTCAATATTTCAGAGCATTTAAAATAAAAAGTAATACAGTTATTGTAATTACAGTCCCATTTATCATAATCTGGTCCGAGCAAAACAACAACCACTTGTTTGTCAATTGAAAGCATGTATTACAAAGTGAGAGAGAGAGAGAGAGAGAGAGAGAGAGAGAGAGATGGGTAGAAGAGAAAAAAGGAAAGAAAAGGAAAAAATTGTTAAAGTGGAAAAGGGAAGAAAGTATATTTAAAAAATTGGGGCAGGGAAGAAAATAGCAAGCATAAAAAGGAAGGCATAAAGAGAAGACAAGAATATGAAATGGGAAAATAGGGAAAAGGAAGGGAGGGAAAAGGATAATAGAAATGTGGAAAGGAAATAGGGGAAAGGAAAGGGGAAATGAAAGATAGATAGATAGATAGATAGATAGATAGATAGATAGATAGATAGATAGATAGATAGATAGATAGATAGATAGATGCTTCTTCCTCTCCCTATCTTCCTATTCAAGTGCTGATGACATCATTGTTACACTATGAAGTCGGGCTTGCCCTGTACATGACACATATACAGGTTATGTGGTTCATCAGACCTGTTTCGTTGTTATTAGGCAGGGAGGGACCAGGTCACATTAGGGCAGAAATGTCAAACAAGAAATCTTCCTGATTCTTTCCTGATAACAAGCCGCACATATCTTAGCTTAGACCATGAACACTCAAACATGGGGGATTCTCATCCTCCTTTTCGGTAAGTACCCTAAATAATGACATAGTCATGATGTGTATGGCAGATGGGATGTCAGAATATTTTTTTTAAATAATTATCTCTCTTAAAAGTGTCACATACTTGAATGTTTTCCTTTTTCTTGGCATTTAACTGTAGACATGTACCTACAGACCAGACCGTCTCTTGGAGTCTTTAGTCTAATGTTATTCCTCCTTTCATTTGATCATACAATACCCTACCATACAGTACAGTACAATACCATACGGACCCTCTTTTGTTATCAGAAATCCTTCAGTTATGTGGTTATTCAAACTACAAATACTTTCACATAATGATTTGTGTTATACGGTAGTTATCTTATTACAAGGAGGAGTAGAGTAGAAAGTGGCTACCCCTCAGGGTGTAACTGTTGAACTCTGTAGTAAAAAGTCATCCATAAGAGTCAATTCTAAGTTGTAAATCAAGGCACTGTGATAGAGTCTTTTTTCCCAGACTTAAAGGAAACCTGTCTTGAATCAACTTTTTAAAGTTCCCAGCTTTGCCCATCTGCCATAGTTTCAGGATCGCCCCTGAGTTTAATTGATGTTAAGGAGTGCAGCAGGTGGCATGGACCCCTGGTGGGTAGGTCTGCCTCGCGTCTCCTCCCAAAACTCACATATTGCTCTGGGATAGATTGACTGTTTATCCACCTCAATACCAGTTTCTTCATCTCCGAAAAATTGTGACAACAAATGAGATCCCCTTGGGGTGTCTACTTTCCAAAAAGAGTACTTTGGGGTGTTTGTACTGTCCTGGCATTTTTATTCAATATGTTTTATACCAGAAAGTACATTTTTTTCCAAAACTTTGTGGTATTTTTATTTGATACAGTGAAAAAAAAACAAAAAAAAAACAGTGGTTTATAAATGCAACCAAAAGAAAGCTCTATGTGTCTGAAAAAAATAATATAAAATGAATTTGGGTACATTGTTTCAGGACTGAGTAATTGTCAGTCAAAGTATCACAGCACTTGTAAACTGAAGAACGGCCTGGTAATTAAGGGGTATATACAGGCTGGTATTAAAGTGATTAAGATCCATTTATTGCTTGTTATGACTGTTTACCTTTTTTCTTTTACAAATGGTATTTCATTAATTTCTATTTACTGCACTGTGTTGTGATGCAGTGTAGTTGTTCCTTTACAAGGCAATGTATTTCTGAATATTTATTTTCATGTAATATTGCATTATAGCCATTAGATGGTGGTGATGAGCATAGAAAATGAATGCTTTCTATGCTTCTTTAGCTCCATCTAGTGGCCATAATGCGATATTACATGAAAACTTGAACTTGAAAGAAAAAACTAAAGAACGTTTATTTTGCCAAATTTTCACTCAGGGCAAACGTTCATAGATATGCCTGGGGCTGTTCACCCTTGCTTATAAATAGACCCCTCCTAATATCCAAATATTGTCTTTTTGTCAAAAATCTAACTAAGACCTTATCTACTTCTCTAACCACCCACCCAAGATTTTCATCAGCTGGCTGATAATTGTACAAAGTAACCCTGTCATAAAAAGCAATACGGTGGTCTTTTGTAAATGCTTGGTGATCCACGAGTGTCAACACTTTCTGTGCCACTCAGTATGCAGAGCAGGTGTTCTGAATCCAATTGTTGAATGCTTGTTCCAGGTTAGTGGCTTAGAATGTGTTGAAGACAGTCAGGCAATTAGTATTTTCATTACGTAAGCTGTGGACTTCCATCTTACAGTATAGAATTTCTAATGTCATACAAATGTGTTTTGTTATAGGTGTGCTGACCAAAACTGCTGTAGCAGGTAAGGAATATATTCTATAAAAAATGATTCAGTAAATTATTCAGGTACTACGGACATGATTTAAAGTGTATTTCCACTTTGTCTGTCAGATTTGAGAAAACTCCTCTATATACTGTATATTTCGTATCTTTTAGCTGTTTCTTTGGTGAAGAACTTTGTGCAGATTCCAAGATACACTGAGCAGCTTGAAAACTAAAGTAGAGGGACAAATGGAGGGATAATTGAGCTTCCTCTTATCAACATACAATGTCTCTGAGTCTTTAACCCTTTGTTAGGACAGTGTTTACATATAATTTATAACTGATAATTAAATCTACCAGCCCTGTATAGACAGGGTAATTAAAGTAAACATAACTTCCCACAATCGCCTCCATTAAGCTTATTTCCAGCCAAAGTGGGATAGCAGCTACTTAATACAGTATACTGTGTGTTACATGTTCCCAATCACATAGCCAAACTTTTTAAAAAATTTAAAATTGTAGCTTACATTTTTTAGATGCTCTTTGTGCTAACTCCAGGACTGAAAAATCCTGCTTAGATCTCACTGTCTGGGAGTTTGGAGGGAGTTTTGTTTCAAATAATTAACCCTTTCTGTACTGTGCTGCCAGATTTTATTACCACTTTGTAAACTAGAGGAGCAGTACGGTCTGTCCTAACACAGGGGTAAAGGCCTGAAGACCTTGTATATTAATGAGGTTTTACTCAAATTTGACTTCAAAAGTGGAAATACACTTTAACATTGCATAGGATTTTAAGCAAGTAAAAAGCACTTATAGAAAAACTCCGGGCAAGATAAAATTATCTGTTGCAGTGGAACTACACCCACACTGCAACGGGTAAGTTTTCATTTTGGTCTTATCATTCTTTAGATGTGGTGGTTGCATTAGTTTTCTTTTTATGGGACTTTTTTTTGCTTTTACCTGGTGATCCTGCCATTACCACACTTCCTGTCCTCGACTGACAATTATTATAGAACACCAGCCCCCCCCCCCGCGGTTCTCTTCTCCATAACATAGGGAA
>NW_017307364.1:580829-591124 GCF_000935625.1 Nanorana parkeri
CCAGCCCCCCCCCCCTGCTTTTCTCTTCTCCATAACATAGGGAAAGGTGTTCTATAGTCCAGGGAAATAGCTGGAAACAATGTAACTGATAAGAGTGCAGCACAAGCAGCGAGCAGAAATAGCTCAGAAGGTTTCTGAGATATCAAAAAAAGCTTTCAATTATATACTTAACAGAGCAAAATGGAGCAAATAAAAGAAGTTCACTGTTGTTATTATTATTAATAATAATATTATACAGGATTTATATAGCGCCAACAGTTTGCGCTGCACTTTACAATATAAGGAAGACATTACAATCACAATACAATTCAAGACACAATGGAAAAAGAGGGCCCTGCCCGTGAGAGCTTACAATCTAAAAGGGAGGGGCAAGTGATACATGAGTTGGTAGCTGTGTGGGGATGAATTGTTTGAGAAAGATAGTTCAGTGGTTTGGTTGAGGCAGGATAGGCTAGCCTGAAGAGATGAGTCAGTTCTGCGAATTCTCACACCATTCAAAATATGCAGCCATTCAAAATATGTCATTGTGAGGTGGAATGGAATAGGGCTATGTCCGCGATGGAGCTCCATCCATAATTGCATTGGTTACAGCTCCCTTGCGTGTCCTGTACAGGTGCCTGGACTGAAGTGACATCACATTCTGGCTCCCGACACTTCTACAGGGCGCGCATGGGAGATGTTCAAGCAATGCACATATGCATGGAGCTCCATCAGAGCACGCCAGCCCACAATGGACCCCAGGCTGAGGATACACTCCAGTTCTCATAAGGTAGAGAGACTGGGTAGTCCTTTAAAAAAAAAAAAAACATGTATTTGGAGTGTGTGTGTGTGTGAGAGAATGTCTGTCTGTGAATGTGTGAGATTGCGTCTGTGGTTGTGTGTATCTGAGGGCCCGTTCACACAAGAACAGTGCGTTAATCACGCAGTCCTGTTTGATTAAAGCACTGTACCACACAATCACACCTACTGTGTGTTCTGGTGCAGGAGGTACGTTGTGTTGCCATTCATTTAAATGGCACCCCAAACGCACCTCCCGCTCACAGTTTGATCACCCGCACTGGAAAGCACAGTACTGCAATTCCGTGCTCTCCAGTGTGGTGAAACTTTATGACCAAGGACAAATGTGGGTCCTGAGGTGACACCGGTTGAGAACCACTGCTTTAACCCCTTACCCCTCACAGCCCCTCCTAACATTACAAAAGAAGAAGAAGAAGCACATTGAAAATGTAACCCTTAAGAAGCCAAGAAACCCTAACCCAAGAAAAAATCATTTAAACTGCAAGAAGCATTTTTTTTTATGCATATGCTATGTGAACGGGAACATGTAACAAATATAAAATAGGCGTTATCCCAATTTGGCTGCAGGAGTGGAAATACACTTTGAGGGCTGAGACCATTTCTTAGAGATCAATATGTATTTGTCTTGCATGTTCTTCAAAGGGGTAAAATGTGTTAAATGTGCATGTATTGCAGAGATATACTGCATATTTTTAATGTTATTATTTTACCTTGACACACACTTTAACCTTCAGTCAATGGGTGGAGCTTGCATGCCACACACTTCTTTATGTTGATTTTACTACCAGGCTTCATACGCCGTCTTTTGTTGATCTGACCTGGCAGAGATTGCTGAATGATAAATTCACTCCATACACATGAATGGAATGCATACAATTTTTGTGGTTTAGACATGGCACCATACATTTTGGGAATAAATCTGCATAATAATGAGTCATTCATTAAAGCATTTTAGCATAATGAGAAGATGATAAATATTATCTTTAATCTCTTTAATCAGTACGATATGACCTAAATCCTCTGTGCGCAATACTGACCTAACCTGTCCCATAACTTGCATAGGCTTGAACTCTTCTATGTGATAGATGTAAAAGACATCAACGGCATTTCAGTGATATTATCAACCAGGTGTGTGGTTTGAAACTGCAAATTATGTACAGAATGCAGTAACCAATAGCAGCCAATATGATTTCAGTTTAGTGCACTCAGATTACTGAAAGATTAATTCTGATTGGTTGATCTTGGTTGATGAACTCTATACATCACTCTTTGACTTTTGAAGTTATGACTGGCTGCTGTGAGCATGTCTAATGCTCCTATGCCTGTAGCAACTTCTCAGCTCAATCTGGTGGTTGCTTGTGGCCATATACCCCCAGTCAGCTGTGGGCTGATCAGGCTAATCAGTCTGGCTACATGTTCCTCTAAACCTGGGGGTCTAAGCTGAACACTAGCTCTCTAGTCACTAACATATAATTCCTTTTTTTTATAACACAAACAGTGTAAGTACCTGAATTTGACCTGGTATTCAGGACAGGGCCATCACAGAAGAGGCACCCAACTCAGGCACACTGCTTCATGTGGTGGAAAAACAGCTGCAGTGGGGAGCCTCTCCTGTCTCTGTATCATCGTTCTACAACAGTGCAGAAACAAGCCATAGCCCCTCAACCATTTCCCTCTTTGAGCTATGTTCCCCTCCTCTTGTCCTATATGCATTTTTCCAACCTTTCCTATCTAAGTGTTCCTCTTTACAAGTTTTTCCCACTCACATATAGTGTCTCAATGAGGCATTTGGGGTCCACATTCTGTTCCATGTGGCCCTGTCCATAAGAGACCCTATACGACCCTACAAAGTGCAATTTCCCTTGCAAAGCCTACCTGCCTTTAGTAAATCAACCCTATTGAGTCAATGGACTTCGGAGGGTCCCTGCAGATATGTTGGGTTGTTGGCTTTAAAAAGCTCAGATGCATGGCATCTGGAGAATGCTTGTCTGAAAGAGCCAGACCTAGATGCCAGTAGACTGGCCAGCATACAGTGTGTGTCATAGTCAGCAGAGCTTAAAGGAGAACTATGAGGTGAGTGCTTTTCACTCACCTCATAGTTCTAGCCGACCTGTGACAATGAGACTGTCACAGGTCGGCTCAGTAGATCGGGAGGTGAACGAACACATACCGGGTTCGCTCACCACTCGATCCTGTCACGGCTCTATGCCGTGACAGGGGATGACACACACTTTAACCTTCAGTCAATGGGTGGAGCTTGCATGCCACACACTTCTTTATGTTGATTTTACTACCAGGCTTCATACGCCGTCTTTTGTTGATCTGACCTGGCAGAGATTGCTGAATGATAAATTCACTCCATACACATGAATGGAATGCATACAATTTTTGTGGTTTAGACATGGCACCATACATTTTGGGAATAAATCTGCATAATAATGAGTCATTCATTAAAGCATTTTAGCATAATGAGAAGATGATAAATATTATCTTTAATCTCTTTAATCAGTACGATATGACCTAAATCCTCTGTGCGCAATACTGACCTAACCTGTCCCATAACTTGCATAGGCTTGAACTCTTCTATGTGATAGATGTAAAAGACATCAACGGCATTTCAGTGATATTATCAACCAGGTGTGTGGTTTGAAACTGCAAATTATGTACAGAATGCAGTAACCAATAGCAGCCAATATGATTTCAGTTTAGTGCACTCAGATTACTGAAAGATTAATTCTGATTGGTTGATCTTGGTTGATGAACTCTATACATCACTCTTTGACTTTTGAAGTTATGACTGGCTGCTGTGAGCATGTCTAATGCTCCTATGCCTGTAGCAACTTCTCAGCTCAATCTGGTGGTTGCTTGTGGCCATATACCCCCAGTCAGCTGTGGGCTGATCAGGCTAATCAGTCTGGCTACATGTTCCTCTAAACCTGGGGGTCTAAGCTGAACACTAGCTCTCTAGTCACTAACATATAATTCCTTTTTTTTATAACACAAACAGTGTAAGTACCTGAATTTGACCTGGTATTCAGGACAGGGCCATCACAGAAGAGGCACCCAACTCAGGCACACTGCTTCATGTGGTGGAAAAACAGCTGCAGTGGGGAGCCTCTCCTGTCTCTGTATCATCGTTCTACAACAGTGCAGAAACAAGCCATAGCCCCTCAACCATTTCCCTCTTTGAGCTATGTTCCCCTCCTCTTGTCCTATATGCATTTTTCCAACCTTTCCTATCTAAGTGTTCCTCTTTACAAGTTTTTCCCACTCACATATAGTGTCTCAATGAGGCATTTGGGGTCCACATTCTGTTCCATGTGGCCCTGTCCATAAGAGACCCTATACGACCCTACAAAGTGCAATTTCCCTTGCAAAGCCTACCTGCCTTTAGTAAATCAACCCTATTGAGTCAATGGACTTCGGAGGGTCCCTGCAGATATGTTGGGTTGTTGGCTTTAAAAAGCTCAGATGCATGGCATCTGGAGAATGCTTGTCTGAAAGAGCCAGACCTAGATGCCAGTAGACTGGCCAGCATACAGTGTGTGTCATAGTCAGCAGAGCTTAAAGGAGAACTATGAGGTGAGTGCTTTTCACTCACCTCATAGTTCTAGCCGACCTGTGACAATGAGACTGTCACAGGTCGGCTCAGTAGATCGGGAGGTGAACGAACACATACCGGGGTCGCTCACCTCTCGATCCTGTCACGGCTCTCTGCCGTGACAGGGGGAGGGGCTGGATTCCCCTCTCCCCGCTCCGATCTGCCAGCGCTGACTGGCGGAACGGACGGGGGAGGGGGCGGGTACAGCTGGCTCTGCCTCTAGATAGGCAGAGCCAGCTGTCACTCACGCAGCTGGGCGGATCCCGTCGTCTAAGTCGGGATCCGCTCCGGCCGCGGCGTCTCAGTATACCGCGAGCTGTAGCTCGCGGTATACTGAGCTTAGGGTAACGGGAGGACACTAGTTTGTATCCTCCCGTTACCCTAAGGAGAACTATGGGGAAAAGCACTGACCCCATAGTTCTCCTTTAACCTCATCCACTTAGCCAAGAGAAATTTGCCCTACAAAGTGCAAATTTCCTTGCAAAGCCTACCTGCCTTTAGTAAATCAACCCTATTGAGTCAATGGACTTCAGAGGGTCCCTGCAGGTAAGTTGGGTTGTTGAATTCAAAAAGCTCAGATGCGTGGCATCTGGAGAATGCTACTCTGAAAGAGCCAGACCTAGATGCCAGTAAAAGGTTCAGCACACAGTGTGTGTCATAGTCAGCAGAGGTTAATTGCTTCATCCACTAAGCTAAGAGAAATTCTTCTTTCGAAGTTCAAATTCCCATGAAAAGCCTACCTGCGTTTAGTAAATCAACCACATTGAGTCAATGGACTTCTGAGACCAGAACTGAACTGAACAGCCACAAGATGATCTTCCTACATCTGGAAAAACCTCGTACATGATAAGCTGGTTTTTTTAATAAAAGATTTAAAGAAACATATATTGGATTCAACAAACAGCAGAAAGAAACACCAACATTATATGATGGACCTAGCATTTGTAATACTCATGTCATGACATGTTTTCCAAAATTATTTTTAAATCTTAAGGTTGTATCATCGTGGAAGTATATTATTTATATGTCTTTTAATGCGACTGAATTTATTTTATACAGCCAGTGAAACAGATCTTCCATACTGGTCCATCATTCTCATCTCTTTGGGCTGTATTCTGGCCATGCTGACCCTATTGTGCCTCCTTTGCATAGTAAGTATCCTGTAAGAGAGAAGCTTTCCTTACAACATATCTGCTTAAAGTGTATTTAAATTGAAGAACACAAATATAATATATTGCAGATTTGAGGATCTACAGTTGAGTGATACACAAAAAAGCTACAAAGAACTTGAATGTATTTAAGATTTATTTCCTGAGTTTTGTATCACTTTAAGGCAAATAGGTTGTTCACTCTGCACGGGAAATTGTACTTTGCGTAGGATGTTTCCCGTAGCTTCAGTTCTGCTGACTTCCATCATGCAAGCAAAAATACTGTTGTTTTGATTTTCCTTGCACATGATTGGCTATTTCTTTTCAATCTGAAATTTTATCAGATTCACCAAGCTAAGGGAAACTTCCCCTGCAAAGTTCACATTCCCTTGCAAAGCGAACAGTCTATTTAGGAGCTCACACCTTACATGTCCAAATCTTGCCACTGTTTTCCGGAAGGGTAGAGGACAAAAAAGATATAATGTTTGGGGGTTTTAAGTAATTTTCAGTCCTAAAATGTGGATTATAACATGTAAAGAAAAAATGAAAAAAGGCCTCAGTTATGAAGGGGTTACATATTTCTTGTTGGCAAAATGCAAACATTAATTTTCTTTTAAACATCCTGTTTTTCCTTGCTTACAGATCTGTTCTGTATCAACACCATTCATTCAAATTCAGGACAACTGGGTTCGTTCGTATTTTCCCCATTTGGCATTCAGCTGGGGATTAGATGAGAATCCCAACACTACAATCAATGGATAACAACGTGCAAGCACAAGTTTCTTTGAAGAGACTACATCCACAAGAAATCCCAATTAATATCCAGTTAACTTTCTTCATTATTTTATTTCTCTTTGCTAAATATGAAATATATAATTGGAAGAGTGAGGGAATCCAATATTGTGCATGTTTACATTTACATACAGGTGAAACTCGAATAATTAGAATATCGTGCACAAGTAATTGCAGAATTAATTCAGATAATTGCCAAAGTTAAATATTGTGACCATATGATAATACACAAAGTGTCTGTGCAAAGCTGCACCCATCCCCGAACCACGGATACTAACTCCAGTGATCTTCTGCTTTTCCTGCCCCACTTGTGACATCCATATATATTGCAGTGCTTGGACCTCACTAGGTCTTAGCACTGTCACATGGTGTTGGGGGGTAATGTCTCCCTTTAACGCCATCACCAACCGACTCTGGATATTTTGTTGGTCGCTATGATGGAGGAAGGAGAGGTGGGGGACCACTAAAGAGGTGAGTGTCAGTGAGTCGTGTAAAGTGTCTCTTTAAAGTAAAATTTCACTTTTGTTGAAAAGAGAAACCATCAGTCCTATCCAGGGCATTGTAGATAACTGACAATTGCAATAACTTCTTCAAACTGACTGACTATAAGCAGATGAGCAGTCTCTGTGTGGTAAAAAGAGAAAATCTGCATGCCTGTAAATGTTTAATACTCCTGACCACCAAAAATGAAATGCACAGCATGTTTCCTTTGTTTCCATGGATACAAAGAAGCCACTTTTATTTATAGCTGTTTTATTAAATCATACCTAGCTCCAAAATTCCAATGGGAATGTCACTTTAACAGCCTTATGTATTAAAGCACTGAACATAAAATGATATAATGTATTCTGTTAAAAAATATTTGTCTTTTAATACTTCATACAAAAGAATATATTCATGAGCTATAGGGGAAGGACAAATAAATTTAACAAAATTTTTTACAAAAATCATGTTGTTCAGAAATTTTGTATTGAAATCTGAGTAGAACACATGTATTTTATAATTTATTTATTAAGACTGTAAGCCAATAAATTATTTTTTTTGTTTAGTTGTTTTTTTATATATTTTTTATACTCCATATAAATATTTTTACGTTGTATTAAACATCATCTTGTAAACTTGCACACTTTAAAATATAATTATCCAAAAATCATCACGCTTACCTTTTAAAGCGCACCCAATGATACCTTTGCCCAAGCAGACAGAATCTCTTCAAAGCAATCTGGCTGGCTCTAGTCACTTTAGAGAGTTTACTAGTTAATTAACACCGAGGATAAGATATGGATTCTGGAAGGGTGCAGGAGATTATTATTTTGCTGAGCATAGGGGGAACTATTTTTTTTTACGGTTTTCCCTATACATATGTTCCTAACATTACTGGTTTGTAGGACTTCAGCTCACATTTTTCATGCTGGTATTCATTTTAGCTTGAAGTTGTCAAATTTTTTAAGTTATTTTCAAAGTATGTAGATCAAATTGACTAGAAAAATGTGTCTTCAGGCTAACAATTTTCAACTGAGAGGAAAATAAAAAAGAACAAAGTGTACTAAATATACCTTCTGACTAGAAAAAAATGTGCAAGACAGTCTGAAAATTAAAAAATGAAAGAAGAAAACACAAAGAAATGAAAGTGGCTTGACAGTAGTCAGCGGCGTAGAATTACAAGGCTAAACCAACAATTGTTGGGATAATGCAGATCGGTTTATATTCCTGTTTTTCCTGATAAAAACTACTACAATCTTGGCACCACCAACATTCACCAGGGTGAATTTTTGTTCACAACTGGTTGGAGATGCCTTCCGTCAGTTCTGGACAAAGATCTGCTCCTCTAAATCCGATCAAATCTTAACAAAGATCCATCGATCTGTCTATAGTTAGTTACAGACAAGAGTCTGCTCGTCTAGCTGCAATCGGTTCTGAACAAAGATCCACTTTTAAATCTGCAATCAATTCTGGAGAAAGATCCACTCCTATCTCCAATCAGTTTTGGACAGATATCTACTCTTCTGTCTCCAATCAGTCCTGGGCAGAGATCCACTGCCCTATCTCCAATCAGTTCTGGACAGACATGTACTCTTCTGTCTCCAATCAGTCCTGGGCAGAGATCTGCTGCCCTATCTCCAATCAGTTCTGGATACAGACCCACTTTTTAATTGCCAATACATTCTAGACAAAGATCCACTCCCCTATCTCCACTAGTTTTTGACATCTATACACTCCTCTATCTCCAATCAAATCCTGACAAAGGCACACTTTGAAGGGGCTATGAGGACTGGTCTAGCAGCCATGTGATTGAGAATCAAGTCAGTATATTTTTTTTACTTGAGTCCCTAGGCTAAAACAAGCAGGTAGCCCTTGCAGTAAGGGGGTAGTTCTACTGCTAGGGATGTTCATATACCAAGTACCCTACTCGGTACAAGTACAAGTATAAGTACAAGTACAGATACTTTTCCAGCTCCAAGACTTGACTAGAGAAAAATTCAAGTTAGGAGGCAGCTGCCATTTTAATAAAAAATAGTTATATAAATAAATATTAGGGATGCACCGATACCATGTACCAATACTTGCCCAAGTACTTACAGACACAAGTACTGATACATTTTTGTTTATTGTCATGTGACAGTTTTTCTAAAACAATACAGACTAATGATTTCAGGACAGTGGTGGAGCGCCAGAGCCAGGTCCCAGCTGCAACCTCTGCAACCCTGGTGGTTCTCGTGAAAATGCCAAGTATCAACACTGACATCTGAACTGGTATCTGAACATCCCTCCCCACTGCAAAAGTTAACTTTTTACATTCCTGGAGTTCCTCTTTAAACAACAACAACAATATTCCCATAAAATTATATGTACTTTCAATTTATTTTATGCATATTATTTACCTGTGAAAGCCTCCTTTGTTCAGAAATACAAAATCCCGGAGACTGCTGCTGGGCGCTGTCACTTTGGATGTGATGATAGCAGCTTCAGCAGGCTCAGAGCTTTCACTCTATAGTATTTCCCCAAGCTCCTTCCCCTGCAGCTACTTAAAAGTGTATGTAGGGAGGTGAGGGGAGGGGTGGAGGAGCTGGACCAGCACAAAGTTCAAAAACACATTGCAAGTCAATAAAAAATAATTTATGGAAAGGGAAAATGATACAAGTAAGCATTTAAAATACTTGGTATTTGTGTTGTTTTACCTGCAGTTTTTTTTTTTTTTAACGATGGTGATGTTAATTAATTAGGAATGTTACAAATAACAGTTTGTGGTTATAAAAGGGGAAAAGTAACACTTGGGTGTTCAGATGAAAATCTATTAACATATAAAAAATGGTTTAAAACTCCGAAGTGATTATCTGAACTGACAAATTAAATCTACAGAGGTTGAAAACTGACACATTCCATAGGAGAGAGTGCCTAAGGCACGGGAAGAAAAATGTACTGCCTTACTTATGCATAAAGGCATAAATTATATGCATCTTGTAGGAGGGTCTCCTAATGCCCTCTGGTTATCCTTTTAACATTTAAGTACTCTGAGTCATATGATGTTATTACTGTTGACTGTAAGACCACTTTCTGTGGTCAAAAATGCAGGTTGCAAACCGAAGATGAGACTATAGTGGCTTGTATGGCACGTGTGGAGCTCAGTGACATCATTAAAGCTGAACTTCAGGCAAAAAGTTAAACGCACAGCTGAGATACAGGAACTGTTTCACCCACAAAATGATTTATAATGCTGCTTAACCAGTCTTGAGATGCAGAGACCTCTTACAGACAGCACAACCAGGTAAGGGTGCTGGGAGGAAAGCAGCAGACAATATTTTTTATTTTTAAATCAGATCATTTTTTATTGGAAGATTCTTAAATGTTACATACAGATAAACAAAAGGCTCAGCAAGATGAAGGAGCCAGCAAAAACACAGTGAAAGAAAACAAAGTGTAATGCCGTAGCAATAGTAAGAGTCTCAGCTGCGGAG
>NW_017307365.1:0-17281 GCF_000935625.1 Nanorana parkeri
ATTGCCCTCCCTCCCAGCTATTTCTATTTGGGACTGTAGATTTGCTTCCCCCTCGGAGGCTTATAGCAAATACCCACAATAAGTTTATGGCTAGGGTCCGCCATATTGAGCTCTAGCCAAAAGGTCTCCACATCTTCTCCACCGTTTGACGTGATATCGTCCCTTATATGCATATTTATATAGTTTAAAAAAAAAAATATTTCTGTTTATTGGATTTTTCAGGTGACATACATATAACACAGTACATTAACAGGGGACATATTATCAGTGCAATCGACACAGAGCAGAATGGATTGAGTCAGTATCCCACTTAACAGACAGACAATGACAAGGGGAAAGACAATGACGTGTAGAGGAGGAAGGAGTGGAGGGGGGGACCAGACAGGGTGGGGTAAAAAGGGGTTTTTGTGAACTTGCTTTAGGGTTCCGTAGATGCTAAATTCGCAGAGTCAAAAGGTAAAGGCGTTATCCGGTTATGCACAATGTCACATTGTATGGTTCGGGCTGTGTGGCATCCCATGTGTGTAACTATGCAGCTATAAAGGAAACAGATATACAGCCATACACAGAGCCCACAAAAGTGTTAGCCTCCCAGAAGTAGGTACGCCTCATCCAGTACTAAGGGCGGGTCTCTCACCCTCGTTGTCCATCTCAAATCATTTCTCAATGTCAAGCAAGTGAGAACGGTAGGTATCAGAGTCCCGAAAGGCCAGCCAGCACGCCCATTTCTTATAAAAAGTAGAGTACGAGTCCTTGGAGGTGTAGAGTAATTCCTCCATCAGTTTGATGTTATCCACTTTCCGAAACCAGTCCTGCAGAGAGGGGGCATTGGCAGATCCCCAGTATCTCGGTATGAGAGATTTGGCCGCGTTCAACAGGGATGGGACAATGGATTTCCGGTAAGATCGCAGAGAGTCAGTGGTGAGATGGAACATGACCACCCAAGGATCTCTCGGGAGCTCCTCGCCACTGATGTGGTTGATGAGCTGGAGATTTTATTTAGCCATATCGGTTTAGTCTTTGATCTTTTGTTTTTGTTACCCAATGGTATACACTTTGAAATGGCAATATGTAATGTGTTCCTGAAGCAGTCCCACATTTGGTCTGAGTTTAGGTTGTGAAATGAGTTATCCCATTTTATTTCCCCCACTAGTTTGCACAACTTATCGAAGTTTGCCCTTCTGAAATTAAGGGTTCTTGTCCGTCCCGCCCTCTTTCCTTTCCTGTATTTAATATTGAAAGTAATCACATTGTGATCACTACTACCCAGTTCCTCCCCAATTACAATATCCTCGATTAATTCCCCATTATTATTAATTATTAAATCTACGATGGCATTTTTCATAGTTGGAACCTCCACCATCTGTTTCAAGAAATTGTCTCGCAACAAGTTCAGAAATCGGCCCGCCTTTGTCGATCCGGAGGTACCATTAGCCCAATTGATGTCCGGGTAATTGAAATCGCCCATCACGACTACATTGCCCTCCCTCCCAGCTATTTCTATTTGGGACTGTAGATTTGCTTCCCCCTCGGAGGCTTATAGCAAATACCCACAATAAGTTTATGGCTAGGGTCCGCCATATTGAGCTCTAGCCAAAAGGTCTCCACATCTTCTCCACCGTTTGACGTGATATCGTCCCTTATATGCATATTTATATAGTTTAAAAAAAAAAAATATTTCTGTTTATTGGATTTTTCAGGTGACATACATATAACACAGTACATTAACAGGGGACATATTATCAGTGCAATCGACACAGAGCAGAATGGATTGAGTCAGTATCCCACTTAACAGACAGACAATGACAAGGGGAAAGACAATGACGTGTAGAGGAGGAAGGAGTGGAGGGGGGGACCAGACAGGGTGGGGTAAAAAGGGGTTTTTGTGAACTTGCTTTAGGGTTCCGTAGATGCTAAATTCGCAGAGTCAAAAGGTAAAGGCGTTATCCGGTTATGCACAATGTCACATTGTATGGTTCGGGCTGTGTGGCATCCCATGTGTGTAACTATGCAGCTATAAAGGAAACAGATATACAGCCATACACAGAGCCCACAAAAGTGTTAGCCTCCCAGAAGTAGGGACGCCTCATCCAGTACTAAGGGCGGGTCTCTCACCCTCGTTGTCCATCTCAAATCATTTCTCAATGTCAAGCAAGTGAGAACGGTAGGTATCAGAGTCCCGAAAGGCCAGCCAGCACGCCCATTTCTTATAAAAAGTAGAGTACGAGTCCTTGGAGGTGTAGAGTAATTCCTCCATCAGTTTGATGTTATCCACTTTCCGAAACCAGTCCTGCAGAGAGGGGGCATTGGCAGATCCCCAGTATCTCGGTATGAGAGATTTGGCCGCGTTCAACAGGGATGGGACAATGGATTTCCGGTAAGATCGCAGAGAGTCAGTGGTGAGGTGGAACATGACCACCCAAGGATCTCTCGGGAGGTCCTCGCCACTGATGTGGTTGATGAGCTGGAGCACCTGTGTCCAGAAAGGTTCGATCAACGGGCATTCCCACCAAATATGAGCATAGGAACCTGGATTCCCACACGACCGCCAGCAGTGAGGGTCTAGGAGGGGGTTAATCGCGTGTAATTTGGTAGGTACAAAGTAATACCTAGATAGTAATTTATAATTAGTTTCTAACATGGGGACGTCTATCGATGAGGTAGTTACCAGGGTCATTACACGAGTTCTTTCCTCAGGGGTGAGAGTGCGGTGAAAGTCCGTCTCCCATTTGCGTAGGAACGGCGGGGGTGTGACATGTTCCACGGAGAGTATGACTTTATAGAAGTAAGAGAGGCAATGTGTGGGCACCGATGTGGAGCTCAGAATGGATTCCATGAAGGTATAGTCTCGGGGCGTTCTTAGAGGTTGTGGGAGTGAGCTAATAAAGTGGGAGAGCTGGCGGTGTTTCCAGGAATCCAGTGGTACCTTGCCCCACTTGGATCGCAGAGTTATCAGAGGTGTTAAGGAGGTACCTGTCAACACTTCGCCCAATTTAAGCGTGGTAGAGTCCGACCACCGCGCAAAAGATCTGTCTGCTCTCCCCGGAGGAAAGAAGTCAGAGCCCTGTAAGGGCATAAGGCTAGAGTTGTGTGGCCAACGGAACCTGCGGTGTAGGCGCTCCCAAGAACGCAATGTTGAAGACGTAAGAGGTAATATGGTAGAGGCAAAGGGCCTCCACTCGGGGGGCAACCAAATCACCTCACTCAGAGGGGCCCCACAAGCCACAGTCTCCAGGGACACCCAACTCTTTCCCGCGCCCCCATAAACCCAATCCACCACTCTCACCATCTGAGCCGCTACGTGGTAGACCCGGAAGTCTGGAAGGGTCCCAATTCCGCCGGGTCCTCACCAGCATCTTACCCGCGATCCTGGGGGTACGGTTCTGCCATATGTAGATAGACGTTATTCTGGCGAGGGTCCTGAAGTACGAACTTGGTAATTCTATGGGGAGCATTTGGAACAGAAACAGGACTTTAGGAAGAATCATCATCTTTACAGCGTTTATCCTCCCCACCCAGGGCAAAGTGCGCAAAGAGAATGAGGCCAGATCTGCTTTTACTAAGTTCAGTAGAGGTATAAAGTTGCAACGATAGAGGTCTGAAAGTTTACACGTCAAGTGAATGCCCAAATATCGTATGGAATGGGGGCGCCATTGGAAGGAAAAGTGAGGGAGTAGTGCCCGACTGTCCTCCTCCGGCAAGGTTAGGTTAAGGATTTCAGATTTACTCATATTAATTTTGAAGTTCGATAGAGAGCCATAGTGATCTAATGATTATAATATTTGTGGGAGAGATATGCGTAGATTCCGGACATAGAACAGGATGTTGTCTGTGTATGCTGCTAATTTGAACTCCAGGGGATACCCTGGATGTCGGGGTTACGTCTAATGGTGGCTAACAGGGGTTCCAATGAGATGGCGAACAATAAGGGGGATAAGGGGCACCCCTGACGGGTCCCGTTGTGTAGGGTAAACGAGTGGGATAGGGAGCCATTAATGCGAATTTGTGCAGTAGGGTTGGCGTAGAGTGCCGATATCCACTCCAACATCCGGACCCCCAGACCAAGGTGGGACAGGGTGGCGAGGAGAAAGTCCCACGTAAACTCTACGCCCTGGATAGCAACCTGCAAGATAAGATAACGACCTTCCGGGTCAGTCAGGCGGTCTCTGAGTTGTACCGAGAGACCCCCTCGGAACCCAATAGCGACTCCCTTAGCACGTTTAGTGAGGGATGCACTATAGTACCAGAGCGGGTAATGACGGGCCTTAATCGATGTCGGGGAGATATAAGCGAGATGCGTCTCTTGAAGGAAGACCACATCAGCTTCGCCTCTGTCAATCTCCGACAGGATCTGGTAGCGTTTGTAGCGTTTACGTGGGGAGTTAAGGCCTCGTACATTATATGTAATTATTTTTAAAGCCGCCATTGGTGAATTCCGTAGGGGGTCCCCGCATAGGACCGAGGAGACCCGAGCAAGTTCACAACACAAAAGGTACATACAAAAGGGAGGGAGACAAAGGTAGGGAGGGAACAGAAGGAAACATGACCAGACATGGGCAGACGAATCTGCCTTACTCTAAGTGCCGTAAGTTCGGCAGCAGATGCCTTTTTCGCGGGGCCAAGGGCTCCCCGGGAAGGCATGGCCTAGTGGGGATGGAGGGCATCGTACGGCAGGACCTGTACTAGGAGTCCACATACAAAAATGCAGGGGGACTCATTAACGTCCGGCCAAAGCCTCCCCACCCTCCATGAGTGCATAGAGAGTACATGCAATAAACAAAGTTAGAACTTGTGGCAAACATTAGTGAACAAACAAAACAATAGATAACCATATCATAACGATCCAACTCAGATCAAACTGGTGACACAGCAATATAGGACAACTTCGCCCGGTGCCTCCGGCATGTGGCATGAGAGGGCACCTCAGTGGAGCTTGGAGCGAGCAACAATGTGAGAGAGACTCCCCGCCAAACGGCAAAAGGGCAGTGGTGTAATCAATCTCCCGGGGCAGAGTGGGATGAAGGCCTGCGCCGGGAGCCCCTCTGAGATTGCGGTGCAGCTTGATGCCAGTGGGATGAGGGGTTGACGCGCCATTCCGGTGGTCGGTCGGCCCAATCAGGCAAATCCGGCATGGAAATCTCCATCTTGGTGCAAAAATCTGCTAATTCCTCAGGGAAGCGCAGGACCGCCGATTTACCCTCTCGGGTAGCTATGAGGCAGGCGGGGAACCCCCAGCGGTACGGGATATGGGCATCCTTCAGCATCTTCAAGAGGGGCCTGAGTTGCCGCCTGCGGGCAAGGGTCTCCGGGGAGAGGTCAGGGAAAAGTTGAATCTTTGCCCCGTCAAAGTCAACTTCAGAGGAGGTCTTCAGGTGTGTGAAGATAAGGGCCTTATTCGCGTAATAGTAGAGCCGCACTATGACGTCGCGGGGCAGCTCTCCCGCCGCTGCTCTGGGCCTCAGGGCCCTGTGTGCCCGATCAAACAGGAGGGTAGAGGTAGGGGGTTGGCCCAAAATAGAGTTGAGGATGCCCCTGACGGTGTCCGCGAGTTCCGCGTCACCCGCGGCTTCAGGCAGGCCTCGGAGACGCAGGTTGTTCCTGCGGTTCCTGTTCTCCTGGTCCTCGATTTTGTACAGGGCTTGGCGGGTGTGGAGCCAGGAGAGCCTACCCTGATTCTGAAGCTCCTGGATGGCCTGTGCGTGTTCGTCCAGGCGGTCCTCCGCGGCCTCCATGCGGTCCAATGTGTGTGAAGGTTCGGACCTGAGCGCCGTCAGGTCTGACTTAATGGAGGTCTCCAGGCGGAGGAACATTGCCGAAAGCTCCCGTTTGGTCGGCATGGATCGTGCCAAGGTACGTAGCGACATTTCGGAGCCGTCTTCCGAGCCCTCCGCCTCCGACTGGGCCGAGGTATCATCACGCTCAAGCCGGCGATGGTGAGTAGAGGCCTTTGCAGGCCGCGCTGGCGAGAGGGTTGGAAGCGCGTGTAAGGCCTCGCGGTCTTCCGGCGGGGATTCCGCACCAATAGACGCTTGAGCGAGCCCGACTTCTGGCCTCTTTTTCCCCCCATGAGGAGAGCAAGGGATTCAGGCGAAGTGTCCTTGTGTCACAAGCAACTCGGGGATGGAGCGGGAGCTTCAGTTAAGCACGTCCAGCCGCCGCCATAGGTAAGCCACGCCCCCCCTATTTAGATCCGTTTTAACGTAAATGCAAACCCCTACTTCTCCCACATCTGTCCCTCCTGAATAAGTTATACCCCTCTATATTAGTAGACAAAAAGTTTTCTTTAGCTCTTGGCGCTAATGGCTGCCAGCTGGACAATCCACTTGCTGTTGCTCACTCAAAGTTTTCAACAGTTTATCACAGTTTTTTAACAACTTTTATATGGACATAATAGAATGTCATTTCTGAGCCTGATGAAGGGGACCCGGCGTGGCCCAGAAAGTGCTTGTCTTAGGAATGACAACTACCAATCAAATGGATTTTGCAGTAACATGGGATCTTGGTGCCGGTGTGCTGGAGACATCTGTATTGTTGTTCTGTTGTGAGCAGCGCCATCCGCAGTCATTACCAGCACCCGTTACTTTTGGCATAACTGGTAAGAACTGCGGCAAGGTATATGGGTACTGCTTTGTACACTTATCTACAGAATGCATATCTGGGGACCTGTGGCATACTGGTAAGTTGTGATTAACTCAAATGTCGTTTATTTACAAAATACATGCATAGTGTATACTTTACAAACAAATTGCCGCGAAGCGCTATAGTGTTCGGGTTTGGCCTGAAGAAAAGGTGGCAACCCTAGTCTGCGGGCAGGGGAGCTTATAGGAATCTTGGTGCCCCCTTTATGAAAGATTTACAGAGAGATTTGAAGAATCGCTGACATATGCAAGATCCCATTAAGACATATCAAGATCTTTGTTGAATCCCAGCTTATGGTTTTGTGCATAATACCGCAGTAGATACATTAATGTTTTACTGACTCTGATTGGATATCGGCCAATTGGAGGGCTTGCTTGGAGCTGTAAGGCATGTTCATGCTGTTTCATTATGAAGTGTATAATTCACAGTGATGTGCCGTTAGGATGGACTGGTCACTGGGATTTTACTTTATAAGAGCTGGTAACTGCTTGTCTGGAGTGGGAAACATCATATATTTGTCCTCAATAAGATTGAGATAAAGTATACTGGCTGGAACCAACGGTTGTTTGACTGATCGGTTGAAGATCTATTTACTGAATGACTGTATAGTGAAAGACTGTGATGTTTAAGTAATTAACTGGTCACATTTCACTTGAATTGAGGATCCTTAGTTATGTGATTAGAGAAGTGCGGTCTAGTTCCTGCTGACCTCCTGCTGCATACAGAGATATCTCCTATGACTAAACCATCTACCTGGCTCACTTCTGGCAAACCTGGCTGTTACTGTTGTCCAGACTCATGTATGCTCACTGAACAATTCTTTTTACACATGCAATCAGGCAAATGAGTGTATATTAAACATAGATTTTCCTCTACATCAGAACATGTAGTATACTCGCTTAACTGCCCTTGCAGTCTATACTATGTAGGCAAGACCATTACTCCCTTTAGGGATCGGTTTAACAACCATTGATCAACTGTCCACAAGGCAATTGCTTGTCACACTTCTAATCAACTGGCTGCACAACACTGCTTGGAGCAAAATCACTCTATACCAACTTTAACCCCTTCATGACTGAGCTAGTTTTCAGGTTCTGTTCATAAATGACTGACACATTTTTTACATTTTTGCTGTGTGATTCTTCCACAGCAGTAATATACTTTCTTACTAAATGTACCCACACATATTATATATTGTTTTTTAGAGGACAGATAGGGCTATATAATTATATCACATATGTGTACCTAACCCCTCACTTAGTTTGAATAAAATAAAAAAAATTAGGAAAAAAACTAGAAGAAAACACTTTTTTCACAAGTTTTGATTATTATTATTTTTTTTAGAATTTTTTATATTAATTATAGTATAAAAAATATATTTATATATAATTTATATTTTCCTAATTTTGTTTTACACTTTATTTTAATTTTTTTACACTTTGTAAAAAAAATAAAAATAAAATAAAAAAACTTTTTTTTTTCTTGTCAGTTTATATCAAGCAATCACTATGACAGCTTGATAAATTAACTTTTTTATTTTATTTTTGGCTATTAGGCTGATCCAAACTTAGGAACAGCTAATAATAACCTTAGAGACTGATCCTGACTTTAGTCAGATTCAGATCTCACTAAAAGCTCTTTGATCGTGCCTAGACGATCAGAAATGATACATTTCACTCAAAAGATATACATTGTATCCTTTCAGTGAAATGTATCTAAACATCGGGCTCTCGAGCTGTCAAAACAAATAGCAGAGAGGTGAGGTGAGTCACTGCTGCCTCTCTGCTATTTTGAGCTGTCAAATACGGGATCGCAAATTGCGGTCCTCTATTTGCATGTAACGGCTTCATTCTTTCATTAATGAAAGGAAGAAGCTTTTACAAAAAGCTTAATTATTTCATTAATTAATGCCTCAATACTGAGACATTAATGAATGACTGTTAAATGCTGAGAATCAGCAAATACCGGCATTACAAAGCCTGATATAACTCGTCACGTACAGTGTACGTGGCCAGTCATATAGGCACAAAGTGACAAGACGTACACTGTACGTCTCCCGTCACGAAGGGGTTAAAGTGCATGCTGATTGACCATATCCCCCCATATGACCATTATTTTCCTGTTGTTACAAGAGGAAAGCCAATGTATTCATGAACTTCAAACCTTGGCTCCTAAGGGACTTATTGAACTGCTTAGTCTTTGCTGCTTTTTATGACTAGATGGAACCTCTGGGGTACTACCTATCGATGCCTCATGCATCCTGACTCATTGAGAAATGATACGCAGAACAGTTAGTAGTATATATGCTCCTTGACTAGATTGTTATCTGGTCACATGCTTGTTGTTCACTTGTGTGTTCTGCCCCTGATCTCTACATGGATTTCCCTGACATACATTTGTCTACTGCTATGTTTTGCAACATATGTGCTAGGCTTGCTTGTTTATCTCATGGCTCTCAAAAGTGACATTGTATCCACCTTAGTGTATGTACTTTATAGCATGTGCTTCTCTATGTACTTTAATGTCTGGAACTTACTGTTGGCACTTTTTTTTTTTAGTTTCAAAACAGTTTTTATTTTTCAGTAATGTATTGAATAAACGATGCACTAACACGAACATCGTGCGTGTGCATATACAGTAATGCAGACATTGGTATTGCTGTGTAACAGATGACATTACAACAATCATGACATACTTGTAGCAATCACCTATCTGTGCATAAGAAAGTGAGGAGGTTTTTGGTGGGGATCCCACCTTTGCGGTCAAAGCAGACCAGGAGAGGAGAAGATCAGGGGAGAGGGATAGTTAGGGGGGGATAGGGTGGAGGGAGGGGGGGATTAGGAAGGTTTTGACGCTCGGTCCGTTACACTCGCGAGTCGGCCATGTAGTTAGGAAGGGGAGAGATCATGAGGTGATTAAACATGTGTCAAAGGTCGGTGGCAGGAAGTGTCTTATCCTGGGCTCCCATAGCTTTTCAAACTTCGGCATTTGATCATCTAGACGCGCGGATAATTTCTCATGAGAGAAGATCCAGTGGATTCTGTTTTTAGTGGCCTGAAAGGAGACTTTGTTGGAAAACCAGGAACTGGCAATAGTAATTTTAGCGGCTGAGAGGACATGGAGCATTAGTTTGAATTTAGAGAATGGGATGTGAGTGGGTTTGGCGTTAAGCAATGCTGTTTGCGGAGAGGGGGGGACAGGAGTGCCCATAAGAGTTGAAATCATTTTAAAGATTTTTGACCAGAATGGCTGAAGAATGGAGCATGACCACCATACGTGTATGAATGTGCCGATGGCAGGGCAACCACGAAAGCAAGTGCCCTTGCAGTCCAACACAAAGTGTTGAGCCTGGGAGGGGGTAATATACCAACGAAGGAGTAGTTTGTAATTTGTCTCCAGTACTCTGGCGCTCTTAGAGCAGGAGTTGGTGGAGGTCCATATCTGAGACCAGGTATCCTCGGGTAGCACTAGGTCTAGGTCTTTCTGCCAGCGATCCATATATGGATGATGAGAGGTTGGGGTGGGTTGCAGGGCTGTAATGTATAGTTGTGAGATAGCACCGGGTGAGTGGGGGTCTTTTTTACAAATTGTTTCGAATGGGGACATTGACTGTAAGTTCCCAGTTTGATTGCCATTGGTCTGTATAAAGCTTTTTATTTGTAAATAACGAAAGAGCTCCGATGGGGGGATTGAGTATTTTGATTGTAGATTCGGGAAGGGTAATATATTATTAGTGTTGTAAAATGAGTAAAGGTGTGCAACGACCTTTTCTTTCCATTTATGGAAAGCTGCAGGAGAGTCAAATGCCGGTGGGAAAGCTGGGTGATGTAAGAAGGAGAGCATGGGTAGGTGGGGTGAGAGGAGCCCACTGGAGTATTTAGAGGCATCCCAAATGCGGAGAAAATGACGTGTGATTGTGTTCGAGATTCCCTTTCTATGTCTAGGATGCATCCACAGGAGATTATCTATGGTGTATGGTTCGCAGTCTATGGCTTCGATCGAGACCCATAATGGTGTTTCAGTGGTCGCGTGGTATTTAGCTATAGGAGCTAATTGGGCTGCATAATAATCTTTTTGAAGGTGCGGTACGCCTAGGCCACCAGAGCGTCTACTTTGGTACATAGAATTCGCCGGTATCCTGGGTTTTTTGTGTGACCAGATGAAGGAAAGGAACTTTTTAGACTGGAAACTTTGCATTCAATTGTTTATATCTTTAATTGATTGTGTTGTGGCAGTTTTCCCTCCACTGCGTGGCCACCTTGGTGTCCAGCATCTATTTTGATTGGTTGGCTTTACTTGGTTTTCACTCTCATTCACTTTTGGTTGGGGGGGTCCTCAGGTTTTTCTTTCTGGCTGTGAAGTATTAATTCATGTTCCATATACTTGTATGTATTATCTACTTTGTGTACTCAACATTTGTCTTTTCTAGGCTGTTATTCACTCTTTCACACCATACATTTGTCCATTTAGTGCACACTTGGGGTGGATGGTCTAGTGTTTTTTGTTTTTTTTCTGGCTACTTTGCTATATTTCACTTCTGGCCCTTTGCTATTATCTTGCCCCTAGCACATTTCAAGTTAGTTTGATGTGCCATGTTTTTTTTAGGTGGTCTGTTCCTGCCTGGTATTTACCATGTGCATTGGTGGTCATTTTGTGAGAGTCACAGGTATGCCCTGTTTTTTCTACATTTTCATGCATTTGCAATTTTCAATGTATTATATCTTACTTTGTGATGGATTGTAATGGTTTGTTCTTTGTGCTCTCTTTCTGACCTCCCCATATGTGTATTTTTACCTTTGTACTTTGTGATGTCATCACTAAGGGATGTTGCAGGTGGGTGGGGTTTTGGGATTATTATTCTGTTCACCATTTTGTTTTAGAAGTCTTTTTTTCAAAATCTTTGTTTATTGAACAAAAGCATAGCCTGACACAGGTTCTATACGCAAAGGTCTGCACGCAGGCAGCCAACTGTACATCATTGAACACAAAAGTGTACATATCATTACAAGCAACAAAACCTCAAACGAGACAATATATTCCAAGGCACAGTGGCATAGTGGATCATTTCGGTCCCATCTACTGGCCTCAAGCCAGCCACTGGTCAATTAGCATAATACATCAAACCCTTTGTGTATTCCATTTTTCATCATACTCAAAGTAGCGACCGTGTTTGGGCAGCTGTTCCTAACTGTAAGCTGAAGCAATGTTTGCTAAGCGGATCTCTCTCCGGTAGAGTCTAGAGAATCGTGTTGGGCTGGAAATCGTGCCATTCTGCGTACACGGAGCCCCTCACACGAGCGCTGCAATCATCAAGTGACTATCAGTAGTTCAGTAAGGTAGCTATATCGTGATCCACTAGGGATATAGAAAAAGAAAGGTTAAAAGAGATAACAGCAAGTGTGAAAGTAGAAGGGTAAGGGAGTGGGGAAAGCATAGGAAGGGAGGGTCTCTTGCCAACTACAGTGACCCAAAGATCTGTGAGCAAAGATCTGGTATTTTCATACAGGACAAACGAACCACATAGTTCTAGAGCATAGAACTCCCATAAGGGGAGCAGCACTTATGGACCGCAATCAGGGGTCATAATCTGCAGGTATGCATCAGTAGTGGTGTAGTGCGACCATGCTCTTCAGGTGTTGCGGAATCTCTCCTCAGTGTTATGGACAGTGGCCGTGAGATCCTCCAACTGGTGGATCTCGTTGATCTTTGAAAGCCAAAGGCGCAGTGATGGAGCCTGGGTCGACGTCCAGAGGGCCGGGACACACGCTTTGGCGGAATTAAGCAAGTCTATCGATAGCAACGCCTTGTAGTTTGGCGCCACTACAGACTGGTCATGTGCAGTAGAAACACCGCCGGACCCAGCATCAGTTCCACTGGGGTGAGCAGGGAAGGGAATGGGGAGAAGGAAGAGGAGCGAAACAAGGCCCTCGCAATCCTGAGAGTAGCTCCGATCGTGGGATGGTGGGAGCAAGGTGCGGGTATGGGGCCTGAGAGCCACGGGAGGCCTGACAGCGGGGTCGGGGTGATCTTTAGTTCCATGCGCACCCATTGTTTATGAGTGGAGTGGCAACACCAGTCCACTACTCTATTGAGATGCACTGCTCTATAATACAGAGTCACGTCGGGGAGCCCAATCCCGCCTGCTGATTTAGGCATAGTGAGGAGGCGTCTGCCAATTCTGGGCGCTCCGTTTGCCCATACATACAGCAAGAACATTCAGGGAAAGCGAGAGAAGAAAAAAGCAGGAGGCAGGCGAATGGGCAACTCTTGCATCAGAAATAAGATTCTGGGGAGTATGGTCATTTTAAGAGCGTTGCAGCGTCCGAACCATGTCACCGTAAGGGCCTGCCACGCTCGTAATTCTTGTTTGATCTGTAATAAGAGGGAAGCAAAATTGGCTTCGTATAATGATTCCAGATCCGAGGAGATATGAGTACCCAAATATGGCAAGGAGCGGGCTTCCCACTTGAAGGGAAATGAGGCCTGGATTGAGCTCTGTTCATCCTGGGGCAGCGTGATGTTCAAAGCTGCCAATTTAGACCAGTTAATAGCCAAGTTGGAGAGGGAACCATAAGTCTTGAACTCCCTCATGAGTTCTGGTAGGGATGCCTGGGCCTGAGAGACAAAGAACAAGAGGTCATCCGCATACGCAGTGACCTTGTGTTCCATTGAGTGAATCTGAAATCCTGAGATCCCCTGTTTAATCTAACATGGCCCAGGAAGGTCTCCAATGCTCAGTGGGGAGAGGGGACACCCCTGACGTGTGCCGTTCATACGTGGGAAGTAGGGAGACCTAGTCTCTTTAACCTTGATGGTCGCCTTAGGGTGAGAATAAAGTGCAGATAACCAAAATAACATATGAGGACTGAGGCCGATATGGCAGAGGGTGGACCTCAAAAACAGCCAGTCCACCCTGTCAAACGCCTACTCGGCATCAGTCGAGAGAACCATCAACGGGGAGGATGTAGAGCGCGCCTCGTGGATGATATTGAGGACCCTAGTGGTACTGTCTCGGGCATCTCTGGTCAGAACAAATCCCACCTGATCATCCTGTACCAGAGTTTGGATATATGGCGAGAGCCTAGTGGCGAGAATTTTCGCGAACAGTTTCAGGTCTATGTTTAGTAGGGCTATGGGGGCGGTAGCTACCACATTGTGCTGGGTCCTTCCTCTCTTTAGGGATCACGGCAACATGTGCCCTCAGAGAGTCCCCTGGAAAGGGGCGGTTCTGAAAAATGGAATTGAAGGCTGTCAAAAAGTGAGAGGACAACTGGTCTAGGAACTTTCAGTAATACGGGATCGTAACACCGTCAGGGCCTGATGCTTTGCCGGGCTTGTATTGTCTCACCGGCACCGGCCAGCTCCTCCGCGGAGACAGGGAGCTCTAAGCACTCTCTGTCTTCCGAAGAAAGTGTAGGGAGACCGGAGCCCCTGAGGTACAGGTCTATCTCCGCCGCTCGAGCCGGCGCCTCCCGAATCTGGGGGTCTGGTTGCAGGTTGTAAAGCCTACGGTAAAAGTCACAGAATTCTTCTGCCATGTCTTTCGATAGGGTGAGGCGAGAGCCCTGCCTGGATGTCAGAGTGAGATATGAAGGTTTTACCTCTCGGGTCACGTAGAGCCCCGGCTAGGTACTTACCCGGTTTGTTGGCATGCTCATACAGGCTCCTCCTTCCCCACATGGCCTGCCTCTTCACCTGCACAAACAGAAGAGCGTTAAGCGCCTCCCGAACCTGAATGAGTTCCCTGTACGCCGCCACCGCCCCGTGACTGCTTGTGTGTCGCCAATCTGTGTAGGTGGCACAGCAGAGTCTCAATTTGAGTAGTCCGCTCCCGTTTCAGTCTCGCTCCATGCTTAATAAGCACGCTGCGTAAGACACTTGTGCGCCTCCCACACAGACAGGGGTTCGACCCGGTCAGTGACATTTGTGCTGAAGTAGGCCGCCAGGGAAGCCACCAGGTCCGCACAGATGACGGGTTCCTGCAATAAGGACTCATTGAGCCTCCAGGAGAAACACCTAGGATGTGGGAGCTAGGGGGTCCATACTCAACCGAATCGGGGCATGGTCAGAGAGAACCGGGGGATCAATAGAAGTCAACAGTACTCTAGTCAAGTCCCCATGTCGGGTGATGTGAAAAATGATGTAAAGTAAAATGCTTTCAGAAAGATATATTTTATTGTTTATTTTTATTAATTTACAAAATGCAAAGTGAGAGAATGGAAGAAAAAAATCTAAATCAAATCAATATTTGGAATGTCTATGAAGCTTCTCATTCATCCAGGTCATAGTATATCTGTAAAAAATAAGTCAAGGCAACTGGACTTGCTGTATTTTTCTTGAAGACGTTTCACTGGGCATCCAACCAGCTTTCTCAATTCAGAATGACTTGTACAAACATTCTCTGGAAATAAATATAGTAAATGTTGCTCCAATCCACATAATCTGTTAGTCGCAACCAGATGTTGATTGTATTTGCATAATAGGAGTTAGGAGGTGTTATTAAACTGCCCAGAGAGAGGTGTTAAAACAACATTGTATGTGGCAGACAATAGATGTCTCACCCCTCCCCATGGCACCTAAAGCATATTAATGATGTCATCAATTTTATATTTTTTTTATATAGTATTCAGTATATAATTATATTTCTTAATTAATTAATTCAATTATATCTGTTAACATGCCGGAAGTGTGTTTTGACCTGAATATCCGTGTTAATAGAGGCGCATGTGTTGTATGCGAGGGCAGTTATCTCATGGGTTGTTACCATGCCTGCCATTTTTCGGGCATGTTTATGCATGAGCGTGTACACTGGCTGCAGGGGGGTATTTTGTAGGGTCATAGTATGAACAGTGGAGGCAGGGAGAGGTGGCAGAGTGGTGTGGGTAAGTTCATTTTTCCACATTTTGTGGGCCTTTGGGGAATATGGCCGGCATGTAGCACCTGTGCTTTATTTGTTACTTCACTTTTTATTTAGGGGGGGATGTCAGAATCTGATCAGTGGAGACTTGATCCAGACCCTCATGTGTCTTTGCAACAGCAGATCAGGTCTAAAAGGGATCAATCAGCCAGCAATAGATTACTATAGTAGTGATCTGTTGCTGTATAGAGATGCTGGGCAGAGCTGTAACAGCTCTGCCTGGCAATCCATAGTGAATGGGTGTGTGGTGACATCACTTGTGTGTATGGAACATTCTGTGAAAGCATCAGAAGCCCGGGAGCTACATTTGTCATCTCCTGCTTGACCTTCTGCTTTATTAAAGACCAGCAATAATGTAAAAGAAAGAAAATGATATCCGGGTCAGCCAGGCCTATTTGCGGGGGTGGGCCTGGAGCCGCAGCTCCATCCACTCCTACATTAATCCGGCCCTAGGTATGGCAATGCAGCAACTTGGCCCCGTTCCCGCCTTGCCTCTTCCCCCGCCTTCTCCCCGCCCCTGTCTGCCACTTTTGCCATCCATGTAACAGTAGTGTGAATGTATTTATCAGTTTAGGAAATGTAAAGCACACTGGTAGTGGAGGGATGCCTCGTCAGGGCTGTGCATGTGCATGACTGCTGCGACCCTGGTAGTTCTGCCACTAACTCAGAAATACATTGTACAGCATTGCAGAATGGCATTGGCTATAGAGAACTACAATTCCCAGCAATACCATTATACAGCAATGCAGAATACCATCAACTAGAGAGAACTACAATTCCCAGCAATACCATTATACAGCAATGCAGAATACCATCAACTAGAGAGAACTACAATTCCCAGCAATACCATTATACAGCAATGCAGAATACCATCAACTAGAGAGAACTACAATTCCCAGCAATACCATTATACAGCAATGCAGAACAGCATCAGCTATAGAGGACTACAAATCCCAGCAATACATTACACAGTGCAATACAGAATATGAAGCTACATACTCTGTTGCTCTGGGTTCTCTGCCTGATGTCTAAAGGGTCTAGGGTGGGCTGTGCGGGCTCTCTCCAGGAGTCCAGAGAGTTTCACGGGTGCGTGTGTGTGCAGCAGAGGTGTCTCCCTAATTAGGCTCTCAGGTGGCCAATGCGGACCGCCAGGTGGTCAGTGTGGGCTCTCTGCTCCAAAATAAAAGGCTCCAGTGATGGACTACTAGTTTGTATTGAGATTGTAGTCCATCACAGGAGCGAGCTTGGAGCGGTGGAAAAAAAAAAAAAAGTGTGGTGTGCAATATAGTGAAATGGAAAGTGTAAAATTATACAGCAATCAATGCAGAATGGCACCGGCTATAGAGGACTACAAATCCCAGCAATACATTATACAGCGCAATGTGGAATTCCACCAGCTATAATGTACTATTGCTGGGATTTTTAGTCCTCTATAGCTGGTGGTATTTTGCTGTATTGGGGACTACAAATCCCAGCAATAATACATTATACAGCACAATGCAGAATACCACCAGCTATAGAGGACTACAAGTCCCAGCAATAGTACGTTATAGCTGATGGAATTCCGCATTGCGCTGTATAATGTATTATTGCTGGGATTTGTAGTCCCCTATACAGCGCAATGCAGAATACCACCAGCTATATAGGAGTACAACAAATCCCAGCAATACATTATACATACAGTGTATAATGTATTGCTGGGATTTGTAGTCCTCTATAGCTGAT
>NW_017307365.1:17796-77747 GCF_000935625.1 Nanorana parkeri
CTATAGAGAACTACAATTCCCAGCAATACCATTATACAGCAATGCAGAACAGCATCAGCTATAGAGGACTACAAATCCCAGCAATACATTACACAGTGCAATACAGAATATGAAGCTACATACTCTGTTGCTCTGGGTTCTCTGCCTGATGTCTAAAGGGTCTAGGGTGGGCTGTGCGGGCTCTCTCCAGGAGTCCAGAGAGTTTCACGGGTGCGTGTGTGTGCAGCAGAGGTGTCTCCCTAATTAGGCTCTCAGGTGGCCAATGCGGACCGCCAGGTGGTCAGTGTGGGCTCTCTGCTCCAAAATAAAAGGCTCCAGTGATGGACTACTAGTTTGTATTGAGATTGTAGTCCATCACAGGAGCAAGTTTGGAGCGGGGGAAAAAAGAAAAAAAAGTGTGGTGTGCAATATAGTGAAATGGAAAGTGTAAAATTATACAGCAATCAATGCAAAATGGCACCGGCTACAGAGGACTACAAATCCCAGCAATACATTATACAGCGCAATGTGGAATTCCACCAGCTATAATGTACTATTGCTGGGACTTGTAGTCCTTTATAGCTGGTATTCTGCATTTGGCTGTATAGGAGACTACAAATCCCAGCAATAATAAATTATACAGCACAATGCAGAATACCACCAGCTATAGAGCACTACAAGTCCCAGAAATAGTACAAGATTGAAAATGTTGACAACTTTTTCAATCATTGATTATAATCGACTTAGTCGATTAGTTGTTGCAGCCCTACATTCATCCCTGATTTCTAGGGGGACAGTCCCCGGATTGAGGAGACTGTCCCCTGATTCCTGGATACCTCGGTGTAACAGACGTACCAGCTTGAGTCCCACCGGCGGTTCCCAGACGGCGACCTGCGCAAACGCACTGCAGCATTCCTCTCCCTAGAGTCAGACCTCGGGCGTCGTATTGCGCAGGCGCGCCGCGGGTCTCCCTGCTCTCTCACCTGTCAGCGAATTCTCCGGCCAGCCCAGGCGCGCCGCGGGACTCCACCCTCTCTCACTCGAGCAGTGGGCTTAAAGCCGCTGCTCACTAATTGATTAGCGTCCTACTGTTGTTGTAGCAGGATGCTGATCAATCAGTGTCCATACCCGCCATACGATTGGGACCTTCCTAAAGAGCAAGGACCTTCCTAAAGAGCCAGGACTTGGCACCAGGATTCCCCCAAGCAGACTTGCCTTGCCAGTGATTCCTATGGTTGAAAGTCTATCACCTTTTGTACTCAATTCACCTCTCCTTGTTATACTATACTAAAGCCAGAACCATTACCTGCATGTTGTGACTGTTGAGCATTGCATCTATCTTATTATTCATTGTTGATATCAGAGACATATTGCTACTTGATAGTGAAGGTAGTACATTGCACTTTTCACTCTGCCTTTCTACTTGACCTTGGGGCTAATAGCCATTAACCCTCATTGTATGTGTTTGCCTCATCCCAAAGCTGTGAGTTAAGCTGTGGTTGCACATAACCAGACATTGGTACGGTTCATATCAGTCACCACAAGAGTGATACGCTCCCATTATACATGGGATATGATGTAATGCAGCTCCCTCTACACCTTACACAAATACAGGGTATTGACGGGCAAGCTGCGTAACTGATCCCCCCCTTCCAATTGGAGGGAACCCTCCGCAGTTGAGATCCAGATACTTACCTATACGAGGCAGGCGTTACACTGGGGAGGCACAAACACTCTGTTGTCAGACCTTCCTTTTCTTGCAAATTGAATCCAGCCGGCAAACTCTCCTTGGAAGAAGTTTGTTGCAACTGGGACTTCAAATTCGTTTGCAAAAGCAGGAAACTGTGAGCAAGTAAAATACTGTCATTATTTAGAATCTTCTGTTTCCGGATACATCCGCAATAAGGCATCAGACTTAATGTTTTTGAAACCAGGACGGTAGGTGATGTGGAGGGAGAAACAAGAGAAGAAAAAAGGCCACCTGGCTTGCCGGGGCCTAAGAGGATTATGCACCTGCTGCCACGGAATCCCCAGGATGATGGTAAACAGAGGGGAACCAATGATATCAAAATTTAAGTGTTGTTGGTGGTCAGTGGCTGAGGTGAACTGAGCAGGTTTCCAAGGTGATTGGGCTGGAGTTGGAGTTAAGGTGCCCATACACCTGCCGATAATCGTACGATAATCGCAGGTGATCCCGCGATCGTACGATAATCGGTAGGTGTATGGAAGGCGTGCGATCGTTTCTACTGTACGGTCGCACGTCTTTTGTCTTCCGAGTACGCTTGAAAACCTGCCGTAAATCGTACGATTTTCGACGGGTTAGTGGCATGCTCGGAAGACAAATGCTGAACGGCCGGTGTGCACACTGCCCACTCAGCATTGGAATAATCGGAAGCCCTCCCCTCAGCGCGGAGGGCTTGCGATGATCGCAAATACGATCTGCCTGTCCAAGATGGGCAGATCGTACGAGATTTTAATTACCTTACAACCATTGCAAAGCGAAAGTCGTGCGATGGTTGTAAGGTGTATGGGCATCTGCTAGCTGAATTATAAGGTGTTGGTTCTTAGCTAGGAAAGGGATTTGGTGATGTAGAGCAAAGTCCTTGTCCTTGAAGCAGCTAAAATCTCCGGAATAAATTATAGCCGACACTTGAATGTTTCTTCCCAGAACCTGCAGAGAGAGGAAGAATAACATGACAAAGTCCGTTCTAAACAGAACTGCTGAGCACATGGATGGGTATTATGAACCTACTGGGGCGAACTGGACAGGAAGGCAGGTAATGGCCTGATTCAGCGCAGTAGAGACAAAGATTGTTTTGTCTGGGTCGTTGATACTCTTAAGATGTTAACCCCTTCGTGACGGGAGATGTGCACTGTACGTCCCGCCACAAAGTGCCTAAATGACTGGCCACGTACACTGTACATGACCAGTTATTTGTGGCTCTGTAATGCTGGTAACCGCTGATTCTCAGCGGTTACCATTCATTAATGAATGCCTCAGTATTGAGGCATTCATTAATGAAATATTTAAGCTTTTCTAAAAAGCTTCTTTCTTTCATTAGTGAAAGAATGAAGCCGTTACATACACATACTGTATCGGTATTTGACAGCTAAAGATAGCAGAGAGGTAGCAAAGTGAGTCACCTCTCTGCTATTCGTTTTGACCGCTCCATAGACTGGCCCGATGTTTATGAAGCTGTGTGATACATTTCAGGCACAATGTTTCAATGTATCTCTGTACCTGAAATGTATCACTTCTGATTGTCTGGGCACAATCAGAAACCTTTAGTGAGATCCGGTTCTGACATGCCGTCAGGATCAGTCTCTAAGGTTATTATTAGCTGTTCCTAAGTTTGGAGCAGCCTAATAATAACCAAAAATTAAAAAAGTTAATTTATCAAGCAGTCATAGTGACTGCTTGATATAAACTGATGGCAAATGTAAGCCTATTGGGCTGGGCAGGGGATTATTGGAGGCAGCTCTCACAGGAATGGTGGTCGAAGGTCCACCCTGCTTGATTAGCAACTGGGTGTACAAGGGAAAAACGCTAAAACACAAAGTATAAAGTCTAGATTTAAGCGGCATGTGGAAGGAACATCTGAATAAGTACCTCTCAGAATCCATGTTATCAGTCCAGTACACATTCGGCAGTACAAAGCCCTAATGAAGGAGGACTCTTTAAACCCACCCTGCATTGGATGTTTAAGATATAAGAGTCTGAATAAAATGTATCTAGGATTTTTAATTCTGCTTTGGCATTTTTCTCCTGCAAACCCAGTTATAAAACGAAAAAAATGTTTGGGAATTAGATAAACTTTCATTTCCCCACACGCCTCTTTTGGTAGGTAACATTCTCTACCTAGCTTCCACCCGGCCTTAGCTGGCAGGACTGTATGTTGTTGAACCGTGAGTTCCTCTGATTCATCCAGATAGGCTTGAGTTAGAGCAGCATTTACTCCTTAATTAGAACCATCTGCTCCCATGTCTGCTGGGATTGATCAGATGAAGCCAGTTCAAGACTTTACATGAGATGATTTCAGCACAAGAAAATAAACTCCCAGAGATTTTTTTTTAGTAAGAATAAAGTTATCAAGATCATGTTGCTTGAATATTGACATTTCTAGTAAACATTTATTCTGAGCATATTGTTTGTGTTTCTGCACAGTTTTATACATCTAAGTTGCTGGCAAGGTGTGTTTAAATGTACTAAACCTATAACATAATATATTTACTTAAGGATTTGCAACTATATGTTGATGGAAATTGCGGATACTCAAAAAGAGTTCATTTATGCAAATTGTATTTGCCTAAACCAACCAGTCCGATGTAAGTAAATCTACTCAGATTCAACCCAAAGGGACAATTCACAGGTTGGGTTATAAGCTCATGGTCACTATAGCAACAATTAATTCATAGTACCCTGTTATACCCTCGACTCTTGCCAATTTGTGAATGGCTGTGATCAGCAGCTGAAAAGCCGCTGATTACAGCCATAAATAAAAATGTGGATGCCCCCTCTGCTATCGCTACCCACTGTCTGTTCCCTCCCTGCACTCCAAACCCCCAGTTTCTGCTTTCTACTGCCTGCCAATCCCCAGTTCGAGTCCGCCGCCCCCACCAGCCATGAGACCTGCATCCTGTCTTCATGCCCTTCTCATCGCTGACTTTCTTTCAGGATGCCAAGTGGGGGAGTTTAACATGTCTCATATGTTTACTGATCTTCTTCAGTTTCCGAATGAACTTCGAAGTGCTCAGTACTGAGCATGTCTGAGTTCATTCAGAAACTGAAGGCGATAGTAAACATGTATCCCATGTTTACTGATCTCCTATTTCTGAACTCACTCAGTCATGCACTACTAATACACTTCCAACCTTAGAGTAGAACAGAGTGGCAAACAAGTAGGAGATTGGGGCATCTGTGTCCTCAGTCTCTTTCTGCAACTCATATGGAAAACATCAAGAATTTGTTTAGACCCCAGATATTTCTCCAAAGGGACCTGTCTCATCTGGTGTAGCACTGTCACCAGGTAATATGCCCCCCCTTTCCTGTACTTTAGTTAAAAAAAACTGAATTGTGGGTGCATTGCCCACTAGCATACAGCACATAAGATGCTATTCACAGTGAAAGGCACTACACACCGCATTTGACGGTGCCCCCTTTGGGTGTGACTACCCTTGGGCTTCAAACCAGCATCTATTCTTACACTTGCAGAAAGTCAGAGATTTTGTAGGATTAGCGTCAGGTGTATAATAAGCCAAGTATACCAAGCTGGTCCTAATAATCAATTTCATATGAAGGCTGAAATACAGTCATTAACTAAAACAGTTACAGCTGTGTAGGAGACTAAGGGTGAGGAAATTGGGTGAGGAACAGAAAACTCTGCTAAGGTGAGGTTGTGGAAGACAGTTTCTTGTCACAGGTCATGAACACAGCAATAAGACACAAGGTAGTTATACCGCATCAGCAAGGTCTCCCCCAGGCAAAGATATCAAAGCAGAATGGGGCTTTAAGATGCGCTGATCAAGCTCTTTTGAAGACGCACAAGGAAATGAGCAAGTTGAGGACCGTGATGCAGTGGTTGGCCAAGGAAACTAAATGCAGCAGATGAAAGACACATCATGCTTACTTCCCTTCGACATCAGAAGATGTTCAGCAGTGTCATCAGCACCGAACTGGCGGAACCAGTGGGACCCAGGTACACCTATCTACTGTCCAGAATAGTCTTGCCAGAAGAATTGCGGCCAAAAAGCCATACCTCTGATGCAGAGGCGGACTGACCATTCGGGCACTTGGGCAATGCTCGAAGGCCCCGCACCCAGGAGGGGGCCCGTCACCAACCCCCCACCCCCGGTGTCCTTTCATGCACTTCCAGCCCACACGAACGTACTCCCGAAAGCCAGAATGCATGCCCTAGGCCCACCAGACTCACCCACCATCGCTGCTTTAACACAGCAGTCTCCTGATTGGCTCTTGGTCTGTCAGGCATGCCGGTATCAGGTCAGCAGGGGGGCCCCAACTTTCCCCGTATATTGCAACATGCCCTGGTCACATCACCAGCCACTGATGGGCAGTGAGCCGAGGAACTGTCCCTATAAAAGCAGTGCTGAGCTGTCCAATGACAGGTGGAGGGATTGCCTGCAAAACAGAACTTGTCGGGGAAAAGATCTTATCAGGGGAAGGGGGGAGAGAGGGAATAGGTAACTTGCTGGACACAGTTTGGGCTGGGGTGTTCGGGGATGGCAGCTACTAGTTGGGTGTCTGAGGCTCTCCAGCAATGCTTCCCACAGATGGGGGGGCAAGCGAGAGCCTGCACTGACCACCTCAGACCCCCGCTGACCACCTCAGAGCCCCCACTGACCACCTCAGAGCCCCCACTGACCACCTCAGAGCCCGCACTGACCATCTCAGAGCCCGCACTGACCATCTCAGAGCCCGCACTGACCATCTCAGAGCCCCACTGACCATCTCAGAGCCCACACTGATCATCTCAGAGCCCACACTGACCATCTCAGAGCCCACACTGACCATCTCAGAGCACACACTGACCATCTCAGAGCCCACACTGGCCACCTGAGAGCCCACACTGGCCACGTGAGAGAGCCCACACTGGCCACCTGAGAGCCCACACTGACCATCTCAGAGCCCACACTGACCATCTCAGAGCCCACACTGACCATCTCAGAGCCCACACTGGCCACCTGAGAGCCCACACTGGCCACCTGAGAGCCTGCACAGTCCCCCAGAACCTCAAACAGCCCTCCAAAGAACCCTGAAGACATCAGGCCACCAACCCGGAGCAACACAGGGTCTGTAGCTTCATATTATTCTGCATTTCTGTATAATATATTACTGGGATTTGTAGTCCTCTATAGCCAGTGCCATTCTGCATTGCTGTATAATTTATTGCTGGGATTTGCAGTCCTCTGTAGTTGCAAACACCTTATATCTGGCAGTGCCCCTCCTGAGACTAGACTCTGGATCCGCCCCTGGCCATGCATTGGTGCTGGTCTGAGGTATGCTGTCCATTGGTGCTGGTCTGAGGTATGCTGTGCATTGGTTCTGGTCTGAGGTTTGCTTTGCGTTGGTTCTGGTCTGAAGTCTGACGCGCATTGGTTCTGGTCTGGGGTCTGATGTGCATTCGTTCTGGTCTGAGGCTTGATGTGCATCGGTGCTGGTCTGATGTCTGCCGTGCATTGGTTCTGGTCATGGTCGGACTGACCATTTTTGAGGAAAATTAGCAGAATTTGTAGCTTAGGCTGCCCATCAGCTAAAGGTCACATGTCTGTGAGGCATAGACATACACAGCTGACAGTTTTCCAACAAAAACACTGTTTGCCATCATGTTGTCAAGTATATAATATAATTTATATTGTGTCCTTAGCAATATAGCTGCAGAAAATGCTTTTGATGGAAAATGATAATGCATGCATATGTCCACAATTGTGCAGGAAGAGTGTTCTGCATAGTTATAGCATCAGCATGGATATCACTCAGCAAGCCAGTATCTTGGGACCATTAATCAGGTAACCAACAATCTCTAGCTTGCTGACACAGACTACCGGTGTACCTAGGCACTTCTCCAATGACCACTTATGCAGAGAGGATTAATTAGGGGGAGGGGCTGCTCCACACCATATTGCTGTGCAGTTTGTTACCTACTCCAAAACATTGCATCCTGCTATAAAGGACATACTGTGAACCACTGCTCTCTGTGCAATGTGCTACAAGTTGTATAATCTGTGTGGTAGGTTGCAGTCCCCAATTGTAGTTCATCTTTTCAGCGATTCAATATTCTAACTTTGTTTTTAGGCCATCTGCAAGCAAGTTCGAAGTACATGTTTTTGGATACTAGGGGCAGAATAAAAATGTGGGGAAATTGCAGCAACAGAAAAGGGAATTTAAGCATACCTAAATAGTTGAGAAGAGGGCTATTGAAATTATTCCATCTACTTCTGGAATGTGTTGTGAGTAGGCCTGCTAGAAGTGTTGTTGTGCATCAATGTGAGATCTTTTGTGTCCTAGATCTGTAATCTTGGTTCGAAAATTGTTTCTTAGTGTTTATAAGTGCATACAATGATGTTGATGAGATTGGGTTAGGTTATGCAAGAATTACCTTGTGTTTTCAAAGGGGTGCAAGCAGGGGAATATATTTGGTACTACTGCCTTAAATGGAAACTATAATGATTTATTCAAATTTACATTTTTGAACAATAATTTGAACAAAATCTTCTCTTAACCACTTCAAGACCAGGTGTGTAGACCCCCTTCCTGGCCAGGCCATTTTTCAGTATTCAGCGCTGCGATACTTTGACTGACGTTTATAGCCCTAGACTTATTGCTCTCACTGCGACGTTTGCGGCGATATGTAACATGTGCGGCGTAATGGGCGCAATTGTTCTTTTTTGCACGTATGCGCCCCCGACGCATGTTTGCGTGTATGTATGGGTGGGGACTTTTAAAAAAAATTATTTTTTTTAAATTCTTTTTTATCTGCAACTTAAAATTTGGGGGGGGGCTTTAATTTATTTTTTCTTTTTTTTTTTCACTAAACTTTATTGCTAAGGTCACCCAGGACCCCCAAAAGAAGCTGATGAAGCACAGATCTGCTCCATCAGCTTCTTTGCAGCTTCTGAAGCTGGAGAGTGACACAAGAATGCGGAAGTGATGTAATATACAACACTTCCGCATTCTTTCAGAGGAGAGGGGACCGGAGGGAGCTCGTGTAACAAGCCGGGTCGTTAACAGGAGAGCAGCAGCATGGTACAGGAACAGGATCCAAGAAGAGTGGTCAGGTAACAAGCCAGGTCAGTCACAGGTTTGTCGATAAGAAGAAGGGTTCAGGTTCCAAGGCACAGGACATGGGAGTCAGTCAGGTGCAGGCGACACAATACTGAGCCAGCTTCCAGACTGCAGGGAGGGCCTAAATACCCTCCCAGGAAGCACCAGGTAATGGGATGATCACTCACAGCCTGGGCACACCCACAGGTGAGTACTGGAGCTGCAGGTTTCCAGCACCACCCAGTGGTGGTCTGGTTCCTGGCAGTTCCTGGCTGCTGGAGCTGCAGGCGAGCACAGGGACTGCAGGACCTGGCTCCAACGCCACCTGAGGGTGCTCTGGATCCTGACATCAACTCTGTAAACAGAATTCTTAATAGAATATTTTTTCAGTTTTCAGCGCTGTGATAGTTTGACCGACAATTACACACACTATTCATGCAATAGTGTACCCCAATGAATTATATATAATTTTTTAAGACAGTCAGAGCTTTCATTTGGTGGTTATTAATAGTAATTTGGTCTTTAATCCTATAGTTACATGAATACACCTCATACAGTAATCAGAAAACAATTCTTGTTGAAGATAGCAGCCCTCTGAATAGTTTTCAAATACAGTTTTTTTTAATAGTAGAGATGTTTTTTAAATTTTAGTATGTGCCAATTATGCACATCAAACAATGTTGTATATGTTTGATAAAGGCTTTTCTTCAGCCAGTATAAAGTTAATTCAGTCTGTCTCAAACCGTGTGCCTAGACTATAAAATTGTTCAGAAAATGTCCTCCTAAATTGAAAAGAACTTGACTATAAAAATATCCTTATTTGTAAATATGGGCAAGGGCTGTATGTCAGACAAATTAGGCATGCCAGATAAGCAGGCTGAGGTGGAAGGAACAAGGATATAACAGGATTTCATTTTGTGAGTCCTGTGGGAACTCTTTTAATAGGTCCATGAAGATTACCGCAGGATCACTTACAAGCGCTTTTCCTTCAATTTGCATCTAAATTCCACTGGCATATTTTCCCTGGTCCATAAAACTTAATGATTTTAACACCAGTTTCAGCTGGAAGAAAGCTCTGAAAAATCTCTAAAAAGTACAAACTATAAAGTATTTGTATTAAAAGGCAAATGTGATATTTTTACTGTATGCCTCATCGAATAGAGATTTTTGATCACACTCACAGGCAGGTGTATCATATTGTGAGGCTCCATATACAATATTACCTTATAGTGAATCACATATCACATCCATATGTCACCAAGTAAATTAAGTTCTTAAATTGGAATAAAAAATGAAACACTATTTTTCTTTCCAATGGGTAAATGTTGAGGCATAGAGATACGATTAGAGAAATGACACACCACATCAATTTTAATGAGAGGTTTTTCAAAAGTTATTAAAATTTAATGTACAACATACATTTGCCTCTAGAATTATTGGCTAGTGTTTGTTCCTGATCTAGTTGGGTCAAACAAATTATTTTTCTGACTAAGCATATTTAACCGATTGTGGACCTTGGGCATACTACATACTCTCAAAATAACATAATCAAAGAGTGCATGTGTACTACACCATGTACTTCGGCCCCACTCTGTCGCACCGCTCAACTTTGGCATGTGATAGGGCATTGTCAACATGATCGAGATAACCCCTTTGGAGGAATTTCTGGTGCATATTTTAAATGTGAACCTCACATGTGTCCAGGCCCTGCATCTCCACAAGTCTGGAATTATTGTGTAAATACAGCAACTCTAGTACTCGTACTCGTGAAAATGTTCCGAAACTAAGCGCCGATACCGAGGCTTTCCATTTTTACATAGCTTCGGCTGCCGTAAAGTACTGCGCTTGCTAGGGACCTCACAGCGCTTCTGCCTCACATACTCTCCCGCCTGCAGAGACAGCGTCCGCACCCCTTCTGACCTCCGCACCCCTTCTGAACCCTGTACCACCTGCCATACCCTCTGGGCCCTTTCTTGGGAGCACTAACACTGCGTATTTCTGCGGTAAGATGCTGGGGATGGAAGGTTTCAGTTTGACTAGTAGTTGGATTTCCATCTTTCTCTCTCTGTGCTCTCTCCCACCCTGGCCCTGATGGGGACACTGTTGACAGAACGAGCTGTCGTTATTATTTTTTTTACTTCTGTGACTGCATTGTAAGCCAGATCCGGGCAAAGTCTGCTTCTAACAGTTCCGGGGGACCACTGGTGTGTAGTCCCACAGCTTCTTAGGGGTCAGGCGCTGTGTGCAGTGGCATCACAAGGGGGGTACGGCCCGCACCAAGCAACACCATCAGAAGGGGTGACACCAAAATAACTGTTATTTTTGGTGTCACCCCCTCTGAAAAGTCAGGCACTCGGTCTGCACCCCTCCTGAGACCCTCTGCACCCCTCCTCCGAATCACTCCTGAGACCCTGAGATAGCTGATGGTAGTCTGCATTGTTGTATAATGTATTGCTGGGATTTGTAGTCTTCTGACAGTGACAATTATTTTGGTGTCACCCCCTCTGAAAAGTTGGGCACTCAGTCCGTACTCCTCCTGAGACCCTCTGCACCCCTTCTGAGATCCTCTGCACCCCTTCTGAGATCCTCTACACCTCTCCTGAGACCTTCTGCACCCCTCCTGAGACCCTTCACACTACTCCTGAGACCCTTCGCACTACTCCTGAAAATCTCCACCTGAGACATCAGGCCGGCACCCTGGAGCAGAGTGACAGCACAGCGTATGTGTCCTAAGACCCTCTGCACCCCTTTTGAGATCCTCCAAACCACTCCTGAGACCCTCTGCACCCCTCTTAAGACCCTCTGCACCCATCCTTAGACCCTTCGCACACACCCCCCGAGACCCTCTGCGATCCTCCTCATCCCTCTTAATACCCTCCGCAACCCTCCTGAGACCCTTCGCACTACTCCTGAGATCCTCCGCTTGAGACATCAGGCCGGCACCCCAGAGAAGAGCGGCAGCACAGAGTATGTAGTAATATATTATTCTGCATTGCTGTAAAATGTATTGCTGGGATTTGTAGTTCTTTATAGCTGATGGTATTCTGCATTGTTGTATAATGTATTGCTGAGATTTTCAGAACCAGAGTTGCAGCGTTTGCTGGAGCTCCACTATTGTCCTAAAATCTTTAGTCTGTATTGTTTTAGAAAAACTGTCACATGACACTAAAAAATTTTTATCGGTAGCGGCGAGTACTTGAGGAAAAGTATCAGTACTCGTACTTAGTCTGGAAAAAATGGTCATCATTTTAGAGTCAGTTAAAACAGGGCAAATTATAGAATGAAATATATATTTTTTAATACAGTAACTTACACCAAACCAAAGTAGAAGAAAAAAAAAGGTGTTTAATTTTTTGTCTATAGATTGTCTGAGAAAATGTAAATATTTATGCAAGACAATATCAGCAAAGCAAAGACTTGTTTGAATATATATATAGATATATATATATAGTGATGTTCAGGGATATTGGGGATATTAGCACATATGGTGAGCACTTAAGAATGCAGTCTACTCGCAATATCTTCAGTTTAAGGGCTCGGTAGCCTACTTTTATTCAAAACAAAGTTCATATATCCATCTTGGATACCCTCGCAGGGGTTGTTCAGCATAACATTCATGTAAGGCTTCAAAACAACAAAAGTATAGCCTCCTGGCTTCCACTTTAAACAGTAGCACGTCTGACCCACTGGTCCTCTTTGAAGTGCTGCCCCACACTTGTACTGGTGGCCCCTCAGGCTCACGGCTCTCCTAGCCTCACCAGTTCTTTCCCAGCCTTCCTGGCTGTCTTAAGGTCCCCACACACCTTACAATAATCGTACGATAATCGCGGGATCGTACGATTATCGTAAGGTGTGTGGAAGCCGTGCGACCTCTACTACTGTAAGGTCGCACGACTTTTAAGTTACGGACATGTTCGTAAGTTAAAAGCATTTTCGTAAGATAAAAGCCAGACGGGCCGGTGTGCGCATGCGCAGACAGCCCGTTCGGCATTGCGGTCATCGGAAGCCCGCCCCTCAGGGGGCGTGGCTTGTGATCATCGCAAGTACCATCTGCCTATGCAAGATAGGCAGATCGTACGTTTTTTTTAAGTACCTTACATCCATCGCAAGGCAAAAGTCTTGCAATGGTTGTAAGGTGTGTGCCCAGCGTTAGTGTGCCTCCAGCACACTCACCACCTGACTCCACTTTAGGATTCTGGGGATATCCGCCTGACTCCTGAACACTGTCCGTTCCTATCCCAGTAGGAGCTCTCCTGACTCCTCTCTGACTTTGGGGGGCGTTCTCCTGACACCTGAACACGGTCTGTTCCTCTTTCCCAGCGGGAGCTAATTCCTCTAGCCAGCATCCTATTCTTAAAGGTTGTGCACACCTGTGCAATCATCGGGTGCTGGCCACTGCTAAAGCCTGGATCTAGGCCTGGGGATCTCATCTTCTCTCCTGAATCACAATGAAACCTCCCAGTTCCAGGATCGCAAACGTAATCCTGACAAACTCTACCCCCGAGAAAATAGTCTCTCCCTCCGCCGCTCTGACTGGGCTGGCCGCATCGCACAAGCAGCAGGGTTCACAGGTCCCACGACGTCACTTGTATCTGCCCCGTAGGCGGCTCCACTGCATGTAGCTAGCCGCGGAATTCGAAGTGACGTCCCTCTGGTCGGCTACCAAGGCTCACCGCTCTCCATCCTGAAAGAAAAAAAGAAAAATTTACTTACCTATCGTCCTGACTCCTGCCCTTTGGAGCTACACACTGACCTGCTCTCCAGCATCATCCCTTGTCTGGAATTACAGAAGTCTGCTTACTGCAAGTATACCTTTTGAGTTGTCAAAGTTAACCCTTCACTGACATTGCTGGGATTGCTATTATTTGTAAATTGTACAAGTACTGTTGCTATTGGAGTTTAATTTTGATGTCCGCGGTGTTAAACCCCCTTCCTGTCCCGGCCATTTTTCAGTATTTAGCGCTGTGGTACTTTGATTGACGTTTATTACGTCATGCAACGTTGTACTGAAATAACTTTTATATAATTTTTTGGGGATAGATAGAGCTTTCTTTTGGTGGTATTTATTCACACTACGGGTTTGATTTTTTTTTTTTTTAAATATATTAAAGGAAAAATTACCAAACAAAAAAAGAAACAGTTTCCCCTATATTAAATGATAAAACATTTATTATTACCCAATTTTTTGCTAAAATATAAAAGACGGGGTCACGTCGGGTAAATAGACACTACACACGTCAAGCCTTAAAATTGCGCACGCGCGGGAAACCTCAAAAAACTACAATACCCAAAATTGGCAAAAGGCGACGCTTTAAAAGCTTTTACAGCTCATCCGTTTAGTGCTATAAGTGATTGACGGCCGTAGAATGATTGCTCTCACTCCGACGTTCGCGACGATATGCAACATGGGTAGCGCAATTGTCATTTTCGCACACAGGCGCATCAAACGCATATTTACGTTTAAATGTGGGGGTGGGGGGACTTAAAAATGTTTTTTTTTTAAAGTTTTATTTATATGTCACTTTTATTATTTTTTTACTTTTTTTTTACACTTATTGTTATTGCTATCACATAGAGGGATAACAATCTCCCAATGTTAGTGTAAGGACTTGCTTTAAATCATGTCTCTTAATCCGATCATCTTCTTCTTTCCTGTAGTTTTCAGCTGTCCCTCCAGCGCTGACTCCTCTGTCCTCCTCTTCTCTGATGTCCCATGGAGTCTGTGCGGCTGCACACTTCTCCAAAGACTTACCTTGTGTCTCTCCTCCTCTCCCGGCCGAACATCTGAACTGCGCATGCGCCCGCCCCAAGATCTTTTGCAGACACCCAATACATTTTCAGATGTTCGGACGGGAGCGTGCCGTGGAGACACAGGTATGAACCCTTTGCAAAAGTTTTTTTTTTTTTTTTTAATGGTTCTGCATATATCTACTGCTTGCTAGCAGTAGATATATGCAAAAAAAAGTGAGGGTTTGATAACTCTTTAAAGTGACATTAAAGGCAAAAGATTTTTTCCCTCCCCCCCAATGTTAGTGTCAGCACTTACCTTGAATGATATCTCTTTTTCCGATCTTCCTCTTCTTTCCTGATGTTTTCAGCCTTCTGTCCAGCGGTGCGGCGGCTCTCCGATCCAGCGCTGACTGCTCTGTCCCTCCGATCCAGCGTAGTCTGCATGCGGGTGCACGCGCCCATAGACTTACCTTGCATCCCTCGTCGTGTCCCGGCCGAAAATGAGAAATGCGCGTGCCCCAAGATCCTTTGCGGCCGCTCGAGAAATTTCTCATTTTCGGCACGGGACCGCGCACGGAACACAGGTGAGTCTAAACTGCTGTTTGAGCGTTTTTGTTTTTTTTAAAAACTTTTTGCATATATCTCCTGCTTGCTAGCAGGAGATATATGCAAAAAAACGGGAGGGTTTAAATATCCTTTAAGTCTGGGGCACTCCATCCCTCACACTGTGCCTGGATCATGTGTATCACAAAGCTCTACAGCAACAAAACATAGTAATGTGCGGTGTGGATGACAGACCCATTTTAATGACAGTGACAGGTATGATTTAGTGGTGAAAATTATTAGTGCCCCCCCAGTTTTGACTGTGGTATCTTATGTGCCCCCCCTACATATATTGTTCCTAGAGTCGCCACTGGTCTCAGCCCATCTGGCTGAGAGTCCCAGGTGATCATAACACCCAATTCTACAGTGGGATTGCCACACAATACCACAATATATATATATACACATATTGTGCTGAGCAGCGATCACTACAATATTTTTGGGACTCTTCTGTGCCATTGAGTGACAGCAGCTTGTAGGAGCTGCTGTGTGTTCATGAGAATCTGTGCAGACGCTGAATTTTAGTTTTGTGGTGTTTTTGATTACAGGAGTACATTGCAAAATGTACTCCTGTGTCTTAAGGAAAATAAAAATGCAAAAAAATGTATACCCCATAGTTCTCCTTTTAATAGTAAACTTTGTGGACTTCCCAACTGCAACATATATTCAGAATACCAGTATCAGCTCATTTTACTTGTTGACCAAAGTTGCTTTTCAAATTACTAAGCAAAACATTTGATTGAAAATTGTTAAACCCCCTTTCCGTCCAGACCATTTTTCAGTATTCAGCGCTGCGGTAACTTGACATTTATTCAGTGATGCAGCGCTGTACTGAAATGAAATTTATACCATTTTCTGGGGACAGAAAACTCATTAGTTTAGTGTTAACAGTGATTAATGGCCCTAGAATTAATGCTCTCACTCTGACGTTTGCTATGATGTGTAACATATGCGGGACAATGGGCGCAATCGTCGTTTTCGCACGTGGGTGCAACCAAAGCATGTTTGCATGTGGGGGCAGGGGACTTTTACATTTTTTTGTGTTTAAAAAAAAAAAAGTGTTATATGTGAATTTTTTTATGCTTACCTTTCTTTAAACTTTTTTTTACGCTTAGTTTTATTGCTATAACATAGGGTGCTAAGAAGCTCAGATAGCCAATTACGTGACAGGTCCTCTTTATGGAGACATCAGGGGTCTCCAAGTCCACTAATGTCACCTAGGGACCCCAGAGAAGCTGCTGAAGCAGGGATCTGCTTCACCAGCCCCCCCCCCCCCGGGTCCTGTCGTCGAGAATGACAGCTGAATGCAGAAGTGGTGTAATATACATCACTTCCTGCATTCAGAGACTGCCGGGGAGATCAGAGGTAGATTGTGTACTGAGCTCCCTCTGATCCCAGATCACAGCGTAGCTCGGGACCGGCGGCGGGGGGCCTTTGCACACCCACATGCAAAATACAAACGATCAGGTGTCTCTACAGACGCCAGAACGCTTGTATGTAAACGCTGTTTACCCACTCGGTCGCGCCGCTCAACTTTGGCATGTGATAGGGCATTGTCAACATGATCGAGCTAACCCCTTTGGAGGAATTTCTGGTGCATATTTTCAATGTGAACCTCACATATGTCCAGGCCCGGATTCCCCACAAGGCCATCGAGGCCCGGCCTTGGGGTGGCAGGGCGCAGAGGGGCGGCAGCGGGGTCCTTGTGAGGAAGTTGCGGGCGCCGGGCGGTAAGTTGCCCTCTCTACATTTAGTCCTGCTTTGTACAAGCAGGACTAAATGTAGAGTGAGGCAGCCGATTGTTCCTGTACATGTGATCTCGGCGATCAACGAGATCACATGTAAAAAGTCTACAGCCGGCCGGTCTGTCCTCCCCTCCACCATACATAAAAAAATAAAAAGGTGATTAAAAAGTAAAAAAAAAAAAGAAAATAATTATAAAAAATAAGATAAAAAAAATATAAAAAAGTAAATAAGATAAATAAAGATCTAAAATAAATTAAATTGATTAAAAAATAATTAAATAAATAAAAATGTAAAAAATAAGAAGAAATAATTAAATAAAAAAAATAAAAAGTGATAAAAACAGTTTAAAAAAAAAGAAAAAGTAAGAACAAATTTAAACTAACCCCGCCGCCCTGCCATTTGGTTGCCATTCTCCATTGATGGGAAGGGGGGGGGCGTATTGCAGAACCTGGCCTAGGGGCGGTAGGGAGAGTAAATCCGGCCCTACATGTGTCAGGATCTGAGCAAAACCGCATAACTCGTAGGATTCGCAATATGGGCAGGTTGTCACTGAGATGTTTGGGGTGTGAGCTCTTGTAATGGAGATTAGTGTTCCTATTCATGAGCAAAGGCTGATCCAGTGTCCTCCCTTTAAGTGTGTACAAAGGTCCACAATCTCCGGCGGACTCCGCCGAGTTGCTGGGTAATGCACACGCCACTGATTGGTGTAATGCAGGTTTCTCTGGGTCAGCTGTTCGGCTGAGCAATGAAGGAGCGATTTGAGTGCGTGTGCGGACCTAAGAGGCTACTGCGCATGCGCCTGCTGAGCTAGCATGATTACAGTGGCACCACGGATCTCGGTTGCCATGGAGCTAAGAATGCCGCCCATCTCCACACTACGATGTGTGTGGGGGGATGAGACAGCTTCTGACAGACATGGCTACTAGAGAGTCTGCAACACATTCATGGCGTCTTTGCAAAACACTTAGAGACAGACGGTGCTGTTCTACTTAGGTACCTTGATGGATTATTATAATGATGATGGTAACCTGTATGTACAGTACGATATTTACATAAAATGGTGGGAATGTGACATCATTATGACATCAGAAGGGGAGTTCAATTACTTTTTGATTGGTTTATGGTTCACCACCATTATCTACATATATCTACACCTGTTTTGTTGGTGATCACACTTTGTTTGCCTGAAGAAGGAACCACATGGTTCCGAAACGTCGCTTAAACAATTTGACGCAACCATGGTCAATAAAGAAGATTGACTAAGAATTACATTGGAGTGCAAGTGACTTTCTACCAATTTCATCGACCTTGTCCCGTGCGCACAGAGATTTCTCCAGATTCTCAAAATCCTTTGATGATTCTCCAAATTGATGAGAGGTAAAAGCTTTTAAAGCATTGCTTATGGGTAGTTTTGGATATGGTCGTTTTTTGCGATTTTGTGGGCGCATGCAATTTTAAGGATTGACATGATTGGGTATCTGTTTACCCGAAACAACCCCATATTTTACCAAAAAATTGGGTAATCATAAATGTTTCATAACATTACATAGGGAAAACAGGTTTTGTTTCCCCAAATTATCAGTATTTTTTTCTTTATATAGTAAAAAATAAAAAACCTAGTGGTGATTAAATACCACCCAAAAAAGTTCTATCTGTTAAAAAAAAACTATATAAAATTACTTTCGGTACGGCAGTCAGTCAATGTCAGTCAAAGTACAGCAGGGCCCTGTAAGAGGACTAGTTTGGGTACAGGACTGGCATACAGGTGTCGAGCAGGTGGAGTTGTGCTGAATGAACTTTTCACCACAAATGTGCTATCACATAAGGGACTTGCAAACTGGCCATTTAGTACGCTCGTTAGGCAGACTGATCATGTAAAGTTCAGGTCAAACTCTACATGGCTGCAAAACTTGAAACTCATGGCTATTTAGAAAACTGGAGAATTAATGGAGTTTTTCAACCCTATAGCAACCAATTACCAATAATGCAGTTTTTGGCCTCTGAACTGTGATCAGGTGGCTACACCAAAAACTCTCTATGGTGAGCTCTGCAGGGTCTCAGGTGGGTTGGTTGGGGTCCCTTTCCCTGCACACTGCACTCCTCTTACCTGTCAGTCCCGAGCCACTTGCTGCTCGCCCCCGGCCTTCTCCATCTCCAGGCACCGGCCTCCTCCTCCAACTCAGCCTCCACACCGGACCAGCGCTGCTGGGCCCCGTCTCCACCACCGCCGATGGGCTTTGGCCTCCTACACCTCTGCTGCTGGGCCCCTGACCAGACCCCCTCTGCCCTGGGCCCCAGTCGCTATGGAGGTAGTTACACCACTGCACCATCCTTAACATTACTACCTGTCAGCCGCCGCCGAGCCCCAGCCTCTTCCTTCTCAACGACGGTCCCCGGCCTCCACTTCCACCAATGCCGCCGATCTCCGGCCTTCTCGCCGCCGATCCCCGGCATCCTCCACTTCACTGCTGATCCCCGATATATCCTCTTCCGGGCCCCGGCCTCCTCCTCCGGGCCCCGGCTTCCTCCTCCACGGCCGAGGGCGCCAGTCTCCTCCGCAGCAGCCGGGTCTCGTCCTCCACGTATACTGCTGAGCCCCTCGCCCCCATGACCGGGCCCCCCTCTGCCCCGGGCCACATAGCGACCGCGTGGGTCGCTATGGCGGTAGTTACGCCACTGCTTAGAAGGGTAATTAATGGGGGTTTTCCCATGTTTTAAACCCCATTGTTAGTGAGTGTTGGAGAGACCTGAGCCAGATAGGTGGAGATGACAGAGTGTTTACAGGGAGAAATAGTTGCTGCTGTACTATACAGTGCTGCTGAAAATGCCATACACAGTGCTGTATTGTGCCACATTACAGTGAATTGCAGAGTGGTGGTCTACATAGTGTGCACACTATGTGTGACGTTTGGGTCTATGCACTGTGTATCTTCAGGATTACCTTTGTGTGTGTGTCACAATAGGTTGGACTTGATGGACATGTGTCTTTATTCAACCTCAAATACTATGTAACTATATGGGGTTGATTTACTAACCTTATAAACACACCACGAACGTGTATACACCTCTGCAGTGTGTTCCCTCCCAGCATGATCTATGGGTGGAATCTAAACACCTTTGTAATGTGTACACACCCAGCAGGTGTGTTGTGCAAAGCCCTGAAGGAATTTCAAGGTGATGTTGGGTAAATTAGCTCTATGTTGTGTTGCTTGCGTTGATGAATGCAAGGAATGTAAATGCATGAGCTAACCATTTTTGTCTAAACTGTGAAGCAGCATTATATATGCATCATGTGCATGATTTTTACATATATGGCATTAGTGGAAATATGCTTTTAGAGACTTTTTGGTTGATAAATACATTTTGCTGTGTGAAAATCACACACACCTGGTGTGTGTGTGTGTGTGTTTAGGTTAGTAAATCACCCCCAATGTCTTTTAAAAATGCCTGGCAACAAGCAAACCCATCTCCAACAATTTTTGGAGCCCTGGTAACTAGTGGGTGATTATGGACAATCTGATCTGTAAAAGTTGCTTGTTCCCAAATCTAATACATTATAAAAGCAACCACAGTAAGGGCATATGGGAGTTGGTAAATGTAAAAGAGTTCAGAATATTTACTGCTGGCTATAAATGAATAGTCAAATTGAGGAATGGGTACCCAAATGTTCACTTTTTTTGAGCATCATCCTACTAACCCAAGGGGAGATTCAGTTCACACTATATTCTGACTTAATATTAACCAGTTGACATCCGCGGTGTTAAACCCCCTTCCCATCCAGGCCATTTTTCAGTATTCCGCGCTGCGGTACTTTGACTGACATTTATTCCGTCATGCAACGCTGTACTGAAATGAATCTGGGGACAGATAAAGGCTTTCTTTTGGTGGTATTTATTCACCACTGTGATTTTTATTTTTTGCTATATTAAGGAAAAATTACCAAAATTTTACAAAAAAAACCTGTTTATTATTACCCAATTTTTTGGTAAAATATAAAAGACGGGGTCACGTCGGGTAAAAAGACATCAAACATGTCAAGCCTTAAAATTGCGTGCGTGCGCAAAACCTCTAAAAACGATAATATTCAAAATTGGCCACAGTCGACGCTTTAAAAGCTTTCACCGCTCATCAGTTTAGTGTTATCAGTGATTGATGGGCCTAACATGATTGCTCTCACTGCGACGTTCGCGGCGATATGTAACGTGGGTAGCGCAATTGGACGTATATTTACGTTTATATGTGCGTAAACGTGGGGGTGGGGGAGTTAAACATTTTGGGGGGGGTTACTTTTTTATATGTGACTTTTATTTTTTGTATTTTTTTTTAATATTAGTTTTTTGCACTTATTGTTATTGCTATTATATAGGGGATGACAATGCCCCCTATATAATAGCAAAAGCACACTGACAGGTCCTCTTTATGGAGACATTAGGGGTCTCTAGGACCCCTAATGTCACCTGTGGACCCCAAAAGAAGCTGATGAAGCAGAGATCTGCTTCATCAGCTTCTTTTCTCTGGCTATAGCAGCCAGATGACTGACAGGTGAATGCGGAAGTGATGTAATACACATCACTTCTGCATTCACAGCCCGGAGGGAGGTCAGCAAGGAGCTGATCTCCCTTCCTCTGCCTCCTGACGCCCTCCCGAGCCGGTCCCGGGCCGCAGATGGGGCAGCGGATCCCGGGATTGAAGGTGAGGGCTCAGGAGGGGGAGGCGAAAAAGCGGCGGCGGCGGCAACCGAAAAAACGAGCACATATAGACAATCGGCAGGCTATAGAGCTGCCGATCATCTATATGTGAAACACCCGGTAACGGTGTGACCAGATTTTATGAAAAAGTTTAAAAAACATTGCCATCCTTGCCACTGAGAGCAATTTTATTTCTAGACAGGGAATTCCAGTAGAGCTTAGACAACAGCCTCAGTTATAGAAAACAGTAGTACACAAACTATAAAATATACTTGGCTAGGGAAGCCAAAACATCTTAGTTTATAAACACAGAACATATTGTGGATACTCACTATGGCATATGTTTCCAAGTTTATGTGTGACACTTATTTTCCATAGTTCATAAGAAAGAGCAGAGATGTAACTTCTATTTTTTCTGCCACTTATACATAATCTTGAAAAGACATACAAATGCATTCATTTAGATTATATTGTAAAAATAAAAGATCTGTTTTATATTTTTATCATATTGGGTCTGTTTGATTTAATGGAACATTTAAATTCCTGGCGTACCACACTGCAGTTTTGATTTCTTTTATTTTTTTGGTTTATAGCATGGCTGGAGCCATTTTTAGTTATTGCTGTTAGATGTTGAACGTACAGTATCCTGTCTCCTGACTGATTCCAGCACAAAAACTCACAAAAAAGAAAAAAAAAGCACAAACATAACATTCCTGTGCAAAGCAACTGAAAGAGCCTTGTCCATTCTTTTAACATTTGAGGGGAATGTAGATGAACAGTCACCCATGTGCATATGATGTTAGTCTTGGTTTTATTTGTTATTAGTTATAGACCCCTCTTTCTGCTATAATTTCCTTTCTCAACGCACATCAAACCCTTTGTTGTATTTCACACTTCTTATGTCTTCACCTCCATCCGATTTGTTTATTCTTCCAGATGCAAGTTTTGTGTTGAGTGACAACTTTAATTAATTCATTCACTGTGCCTGCCTGTTTTATGTGCTGTCATGTGTTGTGTGTTTATGTTTTCATCCAGGTCAAGTGACAGATTTAAGAATATTTAAATATTAGGCTCCCCTGTGCCCAGTACAAGTTACTTCAAAATCACTACCTTTTAAATTCCCTTCAGGAACGGTCTTTGTCAGAGAACTGCAGGTGATCAGAAAGGCTTTGTTCATTTAATGATGTGAGTAACTGCTTATTACCCAAACAAACCACTTACAGGAAATGTGGGGTAAAGTAACTGATGAATAACAGATGCAACTTTAAAAACTCTTGTGGGAGATTCTTTCCTAATAAAAACTTGGTCAAGGAGAGCCAGATGGCCATTTGCTTAAAAGTGCACTTGGCTAGTTTTACTTAAGAGAAATTGCTTTTAACACATTTGTCATTGTCCATTTAGAGATATAGCCTATGGTCAGATTTTATAACTTTGTAAGATAAACATAAGAAAACAACAAAGTTATGCAAAACGCCTTATGGTAAGTATATATTTTTTTTGCATTTTTTTAGAAATATGTAAATGCATTATTACATGCATTTCTAATTATATTTGTTTGCCAGTGTGCTATTTAACTCCCAATGCATTTGTTAAACGTATTATAAGTGCATTTATATGTATGTTTGGATTAATTCATAATACATTTCCATTAAAGTTTTTCTAGATGCAATTAAGAGTGTACACTATGCAAACAGATACAAATTGTCTCAATTAAGAAAAGTATAACTAATTTTCATTATAAAGTGTGTTGTGCCCTTTCTATGATTGAAAATGGCATTTTCAGTTCTATTAAGGCATTACAAACAGATCACACTTGTCACATACTTATTAGTGTATCAATTGTGAGGTATTTTGACAGTAAAAGTTTATTTAAAAAAAATATTTACATGGTTTATTTTTCCTTAAAATGCCACCAGCTTCAGGCTGACAATAAATGTGAGTTTCAATAACTCATCTTTTAAGGAGAGAAGTTAAAGGAGGTGTGTGTGATAAAATATGGTTTAATGGCTTCATTACATAAAATAATGATTTGTAATGAAATAATAATTTTTACTGTTAAATGTCCATTTTGTGAACAAATAACAATTCTACAACTAAACAATTTATTATGATTATTATTACAAATTATTGTTTCTGTTTATGCACTCAACTTTCACTTCTCATGAGTCAAAGTACAGCATTGCTCATACATTCCTGTTGTGTTACTACACACTAAAAAAAAAAAAAAATTAATTGTCACCTTGTTTGCCCCATAGAATGTTGCTTTCTGCCTGATCGCTAGGTTTGAAGGTTGGAAATGTGTAAAGCTGTTGCACCCTGTAAAAGATAATTTTTTGGCAAAATATATATTCCCCTTAGTGATTTTATCTAACAATCTTCGTTCCTAGCTGTGTATTTAAGTTAAAAAATGGAAGTCTAACGTGAGATGCATACATTCTAAAACCTAGTTAAAACATCTAATTATGACAAATTTTAGAGCACGAAGACCTTTTCATCCAGCATATATGACATATAAAAGCTAAAATTGCAGAGTGTAAAATACACATTTTAAACAGATATACTACTGTATATGCAAGCCTTTCTCAACCAGTGTTTAGTGGAACACTAGGATTTTCTTGAGTAGAGAACAGTTGAAGACTGATCTGCCTATAGTGATGTACACCAGTGTCTCCAGTGTCACCAATGTAAAAAGGCCCTACAGTTTTTACACACAGTTTGTGTTTCTTTTCTGGTCATTATTTTTACCTGTTGTGTTTAATGATTATTGCAGAAATTGACTTTAGAGCAGGTAAGGGGGCGGGGAGGGGGGTACACAACATTACTTATTTTTTTATTTTGAACTCTCAACAACCAACTGATCATGCTTATGTACGATAGGCTGAAAATATATTTTAGCGGGGGCGTCCTGAGACCTAAAAACTTTTTGTCCATGGTAGAAAGGTTGAGGTTCCATATACTGATAAACTATAAATAATGCATGGACAGATATTAAACATAATTAAACATCATAAGCAGCATGATATGAATGTTTGAGAACCCTGGTTCAATAAGTCAATTTGAAATGACAATCCTAAACTTAAGCAATGCTTGTGATGCTCACTGTCTCTCTAGACAAGACTATAAAAGGTTTTACAATATGGTGGTGCTCTTCACAAAGACAAGGATTCTTTAAGTTCTTATTTAAAGAGTAGAGATAAGCTTAATCATTTTAAAGGATCGTTTTTAATTAAGAAAAGGTGCAGAAAAAATATACGGGAAGCACACCATAGTACGCATGCGCAAGGTGCGTGGGAAGACGCGCGGGCGGATGGAGCACAGGAAGTGAGGTAGCTGCTTTAATTTAGTGACTTTAGAAGGATAAGCCTGCCTGCCTCTCATTGCTTATTGTCTTGTCAGCTTGTGTTGCTTGTTACCTGTGCTTCTGTTATTCACTTATGACCTGATTGACTTGGATTGCCCTGCACTACTCTTCTGATTACTGCCAGCCCCTGACCCTGGCCTGTTCTCTGGATTTGCTCTTGTCTACTGATTTTGCACTTTGCTGCCTGGCTGGATCTGACCTTTGGCTCCCTCGACCACGACTTCTGGCTCCTGAGTCTGCTCCTACGCTGCCCGCCTTTTTTGACCCTTGGCCTACTGACCTCTCTACAAAAAGTATCCTGCACAGTGTCTGTCTCCAGCCTGTGGCACTCGTGCTCCTCGTTGCCCTGTGTCCGGCTTTCCCCAACTCCAGGAGTCGCAGGACACAGGTCTCAAGAGACGCCTCCTCGTCTTCTGGTCTCATCCGGTACGTGATAGGCTATGTGTATCAGGCTGGGATCTATCAAGTGATAACTAATTAGTGTTCTGGATTTTACTTAGTGCTGTATTATACCCCATTATGAGTGGGCCATAAAAAGCTATATCACAGGCATAATAAGCATCTCTGGTGCTTTGGTTATTTAAGACTGTTTAAACAAAAAGAAACACATCTGTTTTATGGGCAGTATGATTTAATTATAACTAGAAGTGATACATTTCAAATACATTTCAAACTGAGGGTATGACAGGGTTTACTACTTAGTTTTGGGGTGCCCAGACCTCATGACCATCACAGTGGCTCCTTTCCCTTGCAGGGTCCTCTGGAGCCACCCTTGTGTGTGCTAGTAAGCTGTGTGTATCTCCACAAACACTCAGGCACAGCAAGGCAAATCATAACCCTAATCTCTGCTCCCCTCCGTACTCATCCTTCCTCATTCCCTCTGTACTGGACAGGAAGTTCAGGGAAGCCGAGTTGAGAGAGTTGGAGCTAGCTGTGCAGCAACAAGAAGATTGTACGTTTAAATAAATACTTTGCTGGGCAGTGTATATTTGTTTGATCTAGATCCATTATTGAAGAAAAGTTTCAATGTTTCAGGTGCACTTTAACTACTTGCTGTCCGCCCATTTGCTGGAAGACTGACAGGTGTCGGCAAAAGGTAAACAGTTGGGCGGAGCTAGCTGTGATGCCAGTGATCTTTGGGGTGGGCCTCCAGGAGAGTTTGAGGTGTAAAAATGAAGTCAATTTAGCTGTGTGTGTTATGTAATAGTAATAAAAAGTGAAAATCGAGTTTGCCAAAGGTTCGCCATAAGTTTTAACTGTGTACATTTTTTCTTTAGTTTTTGTAGTTCAGAGAAGGTAATATTTGCCCTTCCAGAGGTAGAGTCTAATTTTGGATCCAATACAACATTTAAGTCACCACCTTGTATGATATTGCCTTCTGCAAATGTATTAGGAAGGTGTAGGTAGGAGGGCCTAGAGCAGCATGAGGTTGGACCTGTCTTGCTGCAGTTCTGCCCCTCACTGATTTGTTCTCATTATCCTTAAGGGGGGACATGATTATCATGTATAAACTATTCAAGAGTGACAGCAACCTTAGTAACAAACTGTTTACGGTCAGCTCCGTAACAAAGACCAGAGGGCACAACCAAAAATTGGTGGAAAAAAAATGTCAACATACAGGGCGCAAGGGGTTCTTCACAGTTAGAACGGTTAAAGTCTGGAACTCGCTGCCGCAGGAAGTGATTTCAGTTAAGAGTGTGGAATCATTCAAGAGACTCCTGGACGAGTTCCTTGGAGACCATAATATACAGGGGTACAGGTACTGCTAAGAGAAAAATCACACATGGACACATATACACGCACACACCTGCTCATAAATGCATATACGCAATAGGTTGGACTTGATGGACTTATGTCTTTATTCAACCTCAAATACTATGTAACTATGTAACTATCGTGCAGCAGCAATCTTCCTACTCCAAAAGCAGTACCCTGTACAACCTGCGTGATCCTCCAGGACCCCAAATGTCACCTCCAAAGCAGGATTCTTTGGACTCTGACTGACTGGACAAAAATGGCACTGGAGCCTTTCTCGGAGACAAAGAGCCTGAGGATTTCAATCCATTTTTATGTGACACAGTTAAAGTACTTAAAAGGTATTTCTGCTTGCCAGAGCACTCTGACAAAAAATAGAAGTTAAAAATTTAATTGCTTCGACAAAATTTGCAGAAACTGCAGGACAGAGTTACTGAGACACTGTAAGCTTTTTAGAATACCTATTGATTTATACACATGGCATATACTCGTGGCCAACCATTTAACAGCTAGACCCACGCCTCCAAAGGCACCTCCCAGCTTAATTTCAGAGACCGGGACCTGATTTTCTGCCTCGTTAGGGATCAGGACAACATACCATATCAAAACACCAGCAGTGTGGCTGTGTTCCCAGACTTTTCTTCAGAAACAACAGGCTAAGTATGCCATGCTGTATTCCGCTTGACTCCAAGTGGCTGGTGGTAGGCATACATTGTTCTTCAATGGCCCTTAAGATACATATGTTCAACTGACACAAACAACATAATCCAAGAAGGGGTGCTTCTTTCTGACTTATTTGTAATTATACTGTTGGAAGATGGGAATATGGAGTAAAGTAAATATGATCTTGGTTTTTGCTAGAGCCATCACCCTGAATGCTTATCTTTCTCCTTCCTCCTTTCTATTTACAAATACCTGCTCAGATTTGTCTCTTCAGAACTGCTGATATACTCATCAATATCTTTCTTTTGGGGATTACTGTGGTGCATACTTGTTAGGATCCAGAGCGCCCCCAGGTGTCGCTGGAGCTAACCCCTGCAGTTCCTGTGCTCACCTGCAGGTGTCTCCAGGCAGCCAGGAACTGTTAGGTACCAGACCACCACTGTGTGTGATACCTACAGCTCCAGTGCTCACCTGTGGTTGTCCCCCAGCTGCCAGCACTTAGCCATTACCTAGTGCTTCCTGGGAGGGTATTTAAACCCTCCCTGCAGTCAGGACGATGGCTCAGTATCTTGTTATTATTTCCTGTGTATCCTGAGCCCTGTTACCTGTTTGCAGTCCTGAGCCCTGTTACCTGTTTGCAGTCTTGAGCCCTGTTACCTGTCTACAGTCCTGAGCCCTGTTACCTGTTTGCAGTCCTGAGCCCTGTTACCTACTTATAGACCTAAGCCCTGATTCCTGTTACCATTACCTGCACATGGTCCTATTGCTGTTACTTGTATATATCTGTTTTTGCTCCTGTTCTATGATCTTCCCATTTTTTTTTTTGCAGTTTTTTTTCCCACATGCCGCACACTATGGTGCGAGGGCAACATTGCATAACAATTTACTAGCAATAACACAAACACTTTCTACTAATTTATAATGGTTGAGCAGACGTCCGTTATTGATATTGGCCCTCTATGTTCCCCCTCCTTTTAAAATGCCAGTTGTAGATAAAGGGGTGGCCTACATGTCCTCTCACACTGACATTAAAGTAATTTGGATGGGGTCTTTAATATGGTATTAAATCAGTTTTAGCTTGGGAGACCTCTAAGTTACAGTTTGACTCAATTCACCCAAATGTTAGAGGTTGTATCTGAAGTAAATCCCTGATGTCATAAATATGCTGGCTGAATGGTTTTATTCTGCTTTTCAGCTTTGCCTCCCACATTAATCTGATTTTTTTTTACAAACTTTACTTGTTCCAATGTAGATGTGGGTTATGTTCTGGGGCTGCTATTGGACCCCTCCTCTTGCTGGGTAATGTTAAAGGAGGTGTAGGTATTTAAGGAAAAAATATACAGTATCTGGGATATTTTAGGTAAGTATGCATTTGCAATACTAAGGACAGTGTTAGGGAAAGATAGTTTTAGTAATAAGTATCTACAGTGCATCTATCTGTGATTCTGTGACTTTAATTTGACATTTCCTGGGGAAAACATCAAAGAAGACAGCAAACACACTTACTAAATGCTCCCCACACTCTCAAAATTACATATCCGTAACAAAAATAATAAAAGAAATGTGCATGAATAAAGTCCAAAAAAAATTCTGTAACCAGAAAAAAAGTGTTTTCAAAGAAAGCAATAGCAGTTTCTTCAGAGGACAGATCACAAACTATCTTCTTCATAACCTATTGGTATCTATTGATCTTCAGAAACACCTCTTTATGACATCACTCCAGAAATCAGTGCTGTGCCCCACACCTCTGCTCACAGGTTTCAATTCCCTCCAACTGTCTCCATCACAGGCAATGGACAAACGATTAAAAACTCCACATAGTGTGATAGCATTAAAACAATTCCATGTATTATGTAAAAAAAAAAACAAATTGAACTCACATTTGGTGTTGCCTAAAACCAGCAGCAGTTAGAACAATCATAAGTCTATCAGAATACTCTGCTGCTATACACACCACACTGTTTAGCGCCTCTCCCCTGCCTCTCCTATAAATCACCAAATTGCTGACTCTTACACAGCACACAGATTCCTGCAAATGTGTGCACAGACCTCTCCTCTCTTTTTCACAGTGAATGGCATTTATTTAAAACTGGAGCAGACAATATCTGAAGCAGCTGTGCATAGCAACCAATCATCTTCTCTCTTTTATTTTCAAATCTTAACTAAACAAACCCAAGAGAGAAGCTTATTTGCTCCAGATTCTGTCTGCTCCAGTTTTGATAAATCCCCCTCCCCCTCTCCTTCCCATTGTGTTTTCAGGTGTATTAAGCAGCATTTGATAACATTTGATCTCAACACAAAGGTGTTGACAAACTTATTTATAATAACAATTCTTGGCAATAGCAATACTGTCTTTGACTTTGGCTAAGGGATTCGTGCTGTAGTACCACATCCGATCTATTAGTACAAGGTGGGTGGTCATGTAAGGGGAAATGCCATTCCTGGGCTATATCTATTCTCTCTTTATGTAGATGGTGAAATACTTGTGATTTCCTATTTGGGTGGCTGAAGCCCTTAGAATTTAGTGAGCAAATTGATAAAGACTTTACTAAGTGTGGATCCTAAGGTGGGGCAAAGTAGTCTCAGTGGGGTGGGTTAGCTGTGTCTTGAGCACTGCTGTAATATAATGAGCTGTAGAGTAAGACTTTGTGTGATCTACTGTAAGGGTAATGGGGACAGAATCCATATATATTAATGATATATTGGAACAGAAAAGGATGTGGTGAGTCTCTAGAATACATGTAGATTCATATGACTGTCTGCAAACAGAGTTCAAAGGATCAATAGGAGAATTATCATGTGCAGTGTTAATCAAAAACATATATGCTGTCAGCCCCACTGTGCCCCAGTCCCAAAAACGAACAAGTCCAACGGGGCCATCCCTGGAGAATATGAACAAACCCATATTCAGCATAAGAAAAAGTGTCATGAAAATGTTCATGCTGCTTGTTCATGCCTGAGATATAGTAAAATGAGTGCCTGGCATCAACACAGCAGGCTGCAGGGAGCCTTATGTACCACCAGACTTACCCCTATATCCTAACCAGTTTGTTGTACATGTGGATAAGAAATGTAAGTTAAAAAAGAAAGAAATTGTGAAAAATATTTTGACATTCTTTAATAAACATTTACCTTACCAATGTCCCCCAAGATCAGGGTTAGAAGATAAGATAAAGGTAAATCCATGTATGGGTAATGACATCACAAGGAACTCCTTCTGTGCCAAGCACATGGAATTTGGCATCGCTAAAATGGGGCAAGAGCAGAGAAGAGAAAGCACTGCATGTTTCCTCTCTTCCACCAATCTGGATCAGACTTGGACCCTAAAAAGGTAAATATTGGTTAAAGAGACACCGTTACCTTGCTCATGTTGCTCAAGTGACTGTCTTCTAAAAAGATCTCCCCCCTCGACCCACTTATCACCTTACCAGTGATCCCCTGTCCCTCCTGCCACTGTAGCTAGTGGTGACAATATCCATAATTTCCAATGTGGGGGACCATGTAACCCCCTCACCTATTACTGTGCTCGGGTATAGCAGCCAATTGCTAGGCCTGACTACTATAAAAAAAAAACATTGAGTGATGTCAATACTGTGCAGGTGAGTGAGGGAGTGCAGGCAAGAGGAGTATAAGGGGGTTCATTGGGGTCTCTTTTCAGAGACACTATCACTTTGCCCTGCATGTGTCTCTTTAAAAAATAATATTAACGTAATTTTTACTAATATCTGTGTTTCGATTACTTACTTTTTTACTTGCGCACAAAGAGAACTGGACAAGGCTCTGAGGGACCACTGAAACCAGTTCACCAGGTAGGAGGTGAGCAACAACTTGCCCCCCATTTGTAAGTAGTACATTAGCTATCCCCCTGCTCTAGGGCCAAATTGGTTAAGAGCCCTGAGCCTGTCAGCATTGGACATTGGTGCTTTAGAATGGGGAACCTGTTTTTGGGAAAACTGCTGTCAAAGCACCCGGAATGCTAAGGTGCATGTGGGTTGGTATCCAGATAGCAGTGGAGCGGAACGCATGCAAACTCTCCTGCAATGAAGATATCAGCCTGCATGCCTCGCAGGGGGTGCATGCCTTTTTTTTAATAAATAAAAAACAAAAACATTCACTATCCATGGTGCTAAATTTGTGTTATATAGTTTTAGCACCATGGACAGCAACTAAATGAAGGGACATCCCATTATTTACGAAGATTCACCAAAGATTTGAGAAAAATTTAAATAACCTTTACTGTACGCTAAACATTCAAATGACATTCAAATCAACTTTTGAATTAACAAGATTTGGCATCCCGACAAATCTTTGGGGAACATTTTAAGAGAATATTTACAAGGCAAATTGCCCACTGACTCCTTGATATATAGCCTGTTTAGTGTTTGGGTTTTTGTTTTTTCTTATTGAAAATTTTTCTTGGATCAACAGTTGAACAAAAATGATTGTATCTACAAAACCTGTAGTACTATCTAATTATTTTCTAGGTTATATGCTAGGAAGCAAATAGCATTTACAAAAGAAGGTCATCAAATACATTGTCCATACTTCTGTCAATGAAGATTTCCTTTGAAATGTTCTTTATATGCTTTGTAGATGGCAACTTGATTATAGATTACAGTTGTCTACTGGAGCCACTTAGCTTCTTCTGTGCTGTCTGTGAGTAGGCATTTACTAAAGTTATACGTTAAAGGAGAACTATGAGGTCAGGGTTTTTCCCCATAGTTCTCCTAAGGGTCACAGGAGAACACAAACTAGCATTCTCCCGTGATCCAAAGCTCAGTATACCACGAGCTACAGCTCGCGGTATACTGAGACGCCGCAGCCGGGACGGATCCCGACAATACTGTCTGGATCCACCCAGCTGCGGTATTGACAGCTGGCTCTGCCTATCCAGAGGCAGAGCCAGCTGTGCCCACCCCTTCCCCCATCCGTTTCGCCAGTCAGCGCTGGAGGATCGGACAGGGGAGCGGGGGAATCCCTGCAGGGTGCCGTGAGTGACAGTAACGGCTCTCTGCAGGGATAGACCGAGAAGATCGACAGTTTCATTGTCACAGGTCGGCTCAGATTATGAGGCTGAGTGAAAATCACTCGCCTCATAATTCTCCTTTAATCCGCTTAACTGTTGCTTTTGGGAGATGCTACAGGGGAGTAACAACATACACAAATATTCCGCTCAGAAATATGAGAACAGGTTTACTAAAGCTGTGTGCACACATCCCCATTGTCATAGCTTTCTCTGAGCTCGCATCTCATCATCTAAAATACACAATCATTTAGGGATTTTAGAATTCAAATTCTGTTTGCTTTTTACTTTCGGTTAAAAAACACTACATTTTAATATTGTTTCGCCATAGCCATTTTAGTGATTTTTTTTGTAGCAAATCTAGAATATCAATTGTACTTACCATCTGTAAATTAAAGAGTTATTTGAGTTCCAGTGAGTAGCTGGGCATGTTCTATTTAACTGCAAATTAAATTGACCCTAAATTCAGGAGTTAAATCTTAAAAATGCATTCAAGTACCTTATTTGTGTATCACTCAGTTGTAGATCCTCAAATCATCTCTGAATTCATGCTGACACTGTCCTTCCTTCTGGAGGGTGGCTACTTTTGTTCCCCATGGTCCCTGTGTGTGTTGTAAAGTAGCCACCGATCCAAGCTCACTCTCGTGATAGTCTACAATCTCAATACAATTTAGTCAACTAAACGTGAGATTGTATTCCATCACAGAAGCGAGCTTGGAGTGGTGACTACTTTACAACACACACAGGGACCATGGGGAACAAAAGTAGCCACCATCAGTGTCAGCACAAATTCAGAGATGATTTGAGGATCTACAGCTGAGTGATACCCAAATAAGCTACATTTATTTTAATAGTTAGGGTACTTGTATGCATTTTTTAAAGTGACACTAAACCTTAAAAATGCATTCAAGTACCTAACCTGTTAACAAAAATGTAGCTTATTTGTGTATTACTCAGCAGTAATATAGCTGGTACTCAGTACTCAGCCGGCTCCACTCTGATTGGCTGTAAAGCCTGCTTCCTAGGCCAATCAGCATCGAAGCAGGCTGTTCAGCCGACTCGATGCTGATTGGCCGGGAAGCCTGCTTCCCGGCCAATCAGCATGGAGTTGGCTTCCCGACCAATCAGGAAGCTGGGAGACGGGTCATTACTCGCCGCCCAGCTTGCTGATCGCACAGGAAGCTGGCTTCATGTTCCCCTACGGCACTGCTGGTCAGAGGAAATCTTCCTCTGACTGGAAGTTCCGGTATCGGGGAAGGTATCGGAGAATTTGGGCAAGTATGAGTACTCACCCAAATACTCAGTATCGGCACTGATACCGATACCAGTATCGGTATCAGTGCATTCCTAGCCATGTGTATAACCCATTCCCGACCGATTATCCCGTCATGATCATTCATTTCGTTAACGACCTGTGACCGGATAATCCCATCAAGCGGTACAATGAGCCCTGGTCTGTAAGAGATACTAAGTATCAAAGCCCCTGTAAATAAATAAAAAATCCTTTTAGTACCCCCTAATTTAAAAAAAATGTAAAATAAAAAAAATGAGGAAAATAATAAACGTTTTAAAAACATCTTAAGATTACAAAAAGGAAAAAAGTTACAAGAAAATTGAAAAGTTAAAAAAAATAAGTTTAATAAAAAAACTATAAGAAAATATAGTGCCAAGGAGGCCAACATACCATATTATAAAATTGTATTTAACTCCTTGTATTTTGTGACCTAAAACTTCCAAAATAAACTGGAATACCAGACAAATGATATACCCTATAAATCAGGACAAATAACATTATTTATAATGAATTGCTTTCTGTTAGCGACACTAAGTATGTACTCATTATTATCACCCAAAAAATAAAAAAAATTGTTGTTTTTTTAACATTTTTTTTATAAACAAAATAAGAATTTATGTAACATTATACAGCAATACAAAATAATATGAAGCTACATACTCTGTGTTCTGGGGTGGTGTCCTGATGTCTCCAGTGTTTCAGGTGGCCTGTGAGGGCTCTCAGGTAGATTCCATGGGCTCTCAGGTGGCAGTGCGGACTCTCAGGTGAGTTATGCAGGCTCTCAGGTGGCTGTGTGGGAAGTACGGGGTCTCACCAGGGGTCTGGAGGCACGCAGCATGCTATCAGGAAGGAGCCGGAGAAGGATGAGAAGATGTGCGGGTCAGCCTGTACCTGTTTACAGGCGCCCGGCTCACAAGATGACGATTCATTCAGATGCAGCTGCCTGAGGTCCCACACTTGCTGGGACCTTAAGCAGCCACATCTGTCAAGAAATTTAAAATGCCAGTATTGGCACTTAGTGTCTTGTGTCCGGGTGTCAGCTGGCCTGACACCCGTACATAAGACTCAAAAACCAGACTGTCTGGTGGTAGTATGCGTGAATTCAAAATCTGGATTTTGGATAGGGTAGGGAATAGCTAAATGTCAAACATGCCAAAATAGATTTTGTGGGTGGGGGATGAAAAAAATGGGGCCCATACACATTTATATATTGGCAGAGAGAAGATGGAAAATATAGGATGAAATGGAAAGATGTATCATGATTTGCTACCCTTGGTGATTCATCTCCTCTAAGCCAGTCAGGTTTTAGGACAAAAATGGGGCTACCTGTGATTGTTTATCCACAACATCTGCAACAAACTGAAGGCACTCACTTACTTACCTCCCATTAGAGAGATTCCTCACCAGTTACCTTACTGGTGTCTTCCTGGAGTCGTATATGCGGTGCCTATGCACACACCGAGCACCATTGGCTGGCAGAAATCTATCCCTACTTTTGGCCAGGTTTTAGCTACACCTACAACTTTCAATGCAGCTGTCACTAGTGGGGCAATAGCAAGGACCATAACCAGAGAGCTGTCAGACGAGTTCCAACACTAAGAGGAAACCGGCATTTATTTACAAAGTATTCGTTTGTAATGGTTAATTGTGACCGGTAATAATATGCCGTCCATGGCAGTAATGTATGGCAGGAAATGATGGAATATTATTAACGGTCACAATTAACGATTTAAACTAAATACTTTGTAAATAAATCCCGGTTTCCTCGATAATAGTGGTCTGTGGGCAAGCGCAGATGCTGAGGTCGGCAAATTTGACAATGGCAGCGTTCTCGGCAGAACACCAGTATCTGCACTTAGTATGGGGGCATTAGTTTGAGTACTCGTGAAAATGCCCAGTATTGGCACTTTGTCATCCATACTTAATAATATAATGCATTGCTGGGACTTGTAGTCCTGCATAGTTGGTGCTATTCTGCATTACTGTATAATCATCATACAACAATGCAGAATACCACCAGCTATTCGGGACTACAAGTCCCAGCAATACATTATAATGAAAATCAGTAATACAGAATACCACCAGCTTCTCAGCCCCTCCCCCCTTCTCTGCGCCCCCCTTCCCGGTTCAGACTTACTGGGAGGTCAGCAGACTCTGCTCCTTGGGGAGAGGCTACATCTACCTCTGATAATGATAACACATAAGGTCCAGCTCTAGTGTCCCGGTGGAGCTGAGGGGGGGGAGATAGTGAGTGTGTGTAACTATAATAAGAACACACAAGGGCGCAATAACCTTGATGGTGTATATTCTAAAGACTACCTGTCTCTATGTCAAAAAAGGGGAAAAAAGGTGCTGCACTTACATATAAATCCAGGAACTGGACGAAGGGCGGCCTTAATGGAGGATCGGGTTGACCAGTATGTATTGTTCCACGATGCCGGTGTATGGAGTATACGGTCAGAAAGTGTGGGGTGCAAAGCAGAGGAGGGATGAATAGTGAGAGGACTCGGTCTGTGTTCCTGCCGCGTGTGCGATCGGATGGATCTTAATGGAGAGTCAGTGCAGTGCTAGATTCAATATCGGCACTTGGTCGGACTGGGCAGCTGTAGAAAGCAGTGAGGATGCTCATTGCATGATGGTGTCCATGCCTGTGAGTCCTGGTGGAGTCAGCAGCATATAAGTCATCTGACAACGGTGGTGGAAAGGTGCTGTCGGGGCGGCATGCGGCCAAGGAAAGGTGATACTAATGTTGTTACTAAGACTGGGAGACATGGCGGGCACTTTCTGGTCGTATACTCCATACACCAGCATCGTGGAGCAATACATATTGGTCAACCCGATCCTCCATTAAGGCCGCCCTTCGTCCAGTTCCTGGATTTATATGTAAGTGCAGCACCTTTTCCCCCCTTTTTTGACATAGAGACAGGTAGTCTTTAGAATATACACCATCAAGGTTATTGCACCCTTGTGTGTTCTTATTGTTGTATTGTTTACAGGCATTCTCCTCCTGTTTTTTTAGGGCTGCATACCATACAGCTCCCCCATCATATACATTCCCCATCCATCCGAGAGCGCTGAATATTCTTCTGTTCTGTGTCATTCTTAGGCTGATTTTAGCTCTTGCTGTGAGAACCTGTAAAGAATAAGGTGACCAGATTTCCTTGAAAGAAGTTTCTGCATAAATCATGGACACAAGGGAATCTGGTCACCTTATTCTTTACAGGTTCTCACAGCAATAGCTAAAATTAGCATAAGAATTACACACACTCACTATCTCTCTTTCCCCCCACGCAGCTGCACCGGGACAGGAGACAGTGCTCTGACAGTTCAGAGACTATCGGCACTGTCTGTTCAACACTCCCACACTAGTACCGGCCCTGCTTAACCCCTCAAGACACGTACCTGTAGCCGCACAGACAGCCGCACCCTCTGCCGGGCTTGTGCCCACACAGCAGAAGGTCCTCCTTCACGTATTCCTCTCCACGACCCCGGGGCTGCTCCTGTCTGCCTGAAACTGTGACATCTTATGTCCGGGGCTGAAGTGGCCAGAAAACCGGACACAAGATGCCAAAACCGTACTGTACGGGTGAAACCCGTACGGGTGGCAACACTAGGTGCAATGCATGAGGAATATGGAAATTATGGTTAAACAAACGCATAGCAATAATAGCAAAATTGCTCCGGTTCCCAGGAAGAAAACATTTTCTGAAGCTGTGTCATTAAGGGGTTAAGATAGAATGAAGGACGTATCAACCCCAGCTAAGTAGCAATTGTGTACATTATTGTTTTATGCTTAAACCAAGGTAAATAAGGTAAGGTAAATATTCAACAATATTATTTTCATGCATGTATGGCGCATTAGACCAAACAGCTGAAAGGTTCCACAAAAAGCCAAAAAGCATATGAATGCACACAGTTTCACTTCATAATGCACATACTCACACCAGAGATTTGCCTGCCTGGCCTAGCTGGCAGACACTTATTGGATACATCTGTCATGTCTGATTGGTGCTTACTAGACATGCGAATATGTTAGTATGAAATGCCTTGACATGCTGAACTATATGTTACTATTATCTCTCAAGCAACCAGAAACGACAGCTATACGGAACATACTGATCCCTGTGGGTGCGGATAACTGGGAGTTTACTTAAGAAAAAACATAATTCAGCCAGGAATGTAAGTATACAAGGAAATATCAAGCAGGAAGAAGAGATTAAAGATCATCCATCACCTCACATGTACTGCCACATTATACTGCCATTATACTGCTCATTAACATTTATACACAAACATGCATTTTCACAGGAAGAAAATGTGGATTTGCATGCACATATTTGGCCCTCGAATAGTCAATCTTCAGACCTGCAGATTGCTTCATTGGGCTAATTTTTCGAATGGTTTACACATTTATTTTGTATTCCTTTTATAATAATTGTATAAAAAAGGACAAAAAATTTAGACACCCCATTATTCATTTTCAAACAATGTCTTTTTCCCTTTATTCCCATTTCCATAGCAAAATGTAAGGTCTTCAATTAATTTTTTCCTAGTCTACATGCTCAGCTGGAGGTACTCCCTAAACCTTCCGAGACTTTGATGCTTACCTAGAGGATATTTTCACTTTTGCAGCCAAATTTGAGAAACTCCATTCATGTGTTTCTTATATGTTCCCATTCACACAATATGCCTAAATAGAATAATAAAAGTTTCTTACCTTTTTATCTGTTTATTTGGACTATACATAAGATTCTAAAGGCAGCTCTTAGTGGTTAGAATAGATGCCCGTGAGCTGACTGAGGGACAGTTTTTAAAAATTTTATTAGCATACAATATCCTCTGGTCTTTAACCCTTTGATAGGACAGACAGTTCTGTTCAACCAGTTTTCAAGTGATAATGAAATCTGTGTCAGTATCCAGATCTGAACCCAGGGCCTCCGCTGTATCTGGCAGTGAATCTTCCTGTTGAGCCACTTGGAACCTTGGATAGCTCTTTGCCTGATCTCTTTACAATTCCTAGTTAAACCCAGTTTTCTGCTGAACTCTGAACTCTTTGCTCCTCCCCTGAACTTCCTATTTAAGCCATGCCTGTTTGCCAGATTATTGTGCTTCTGCCAATATCTTGCTTTCTGCTCATTCTGCAATGCGACTTTCTCGTACTGCTACTCGTGTACCGACCCTTGGCTGCTGATTTACCGACTACGCTTATCACCTTCCACTTCAAACCTGATACCTTTTGGCAACTGACCTTGGCTTGATCTCTGACTTCGCTTCTGCTGCTCCTATACTATTACCGCCTGCTTTTGTACCAAACCCGGTCCGTTATACCACAAATTTGCCTGCTGTTTCAGCTACTGGACTCTGAGCTAATCCCAGATCATGACAAACTACCAGCACAGTAGACACAGGGTTAATTATTTTAAACAAAACTCCCACAACCGCCCATACAGTGAGAACTAAGCAGGATTTTTTTAGTCCTGAGTTTGCAGAAACACGGAAAATAAGGTAAGCTGCCATTTATATTTTTCCAAGATTTTACACACTTATGGCCCATTCACACAACATTCAGTGCGTTCAGGCACGGTCCCATGCCCTGAATGCACTGGATCACATACACCAAGCCTCCCGTGTTCTGGGGTGGGAAGGGGTCGTGGTGGTGCCATAAATGTCAATGGGCATGGAATCGTGCCTGAATGCACAGGATGGTGTGTGATGGGGCCCTAAGTGTGTAAAATCTTGAAAAACAAAGCCAGCCATGTCCTAAAAGTTAGAGATAAAATAAGTTGCATGCACCACAAGAACTATATATCTGTATTGATACACTGTAACCAGAATAAACCAATCTAGTTAAAAAAAAATTTAACCACCAATAACAAAGCTGAATCTGAACTAAAAGTTCTTATATTTTTATACAGTTTTATATCGTTTGTATATTTATATTTTAAACAGGTTTATATAGGTTATATATTAATACTTTTATGCAAGGCCAGATCTGTATGTAGGGACAGTTTCTCACTTTCTACCAGGTACATTTTCTATATAGAAGTTGTACAAAGCAAAGGTTTTTGCTAAAATAAAGGTTAATCTTGGCCAAACCACAAAGTTCTCCTACTGGAGCCCCACCAGAAAAATTCAGCTGCAGTGTACACGTACTGTATAAATCATGAAATCAATTAGAAACCGTATCATAGACAAAAGCTAAACCACATGACGACTATTAATAAGAACAGTGCTTTATGCAGAGGCAAAATATTTTCTTAATAAAGAGGTCATGGCTTTTGCACAGTCTACGTTGATTAAGGTATCCTGGAGTATGAAACAAATTACTAAAATGAAACAATGGTATTCTGCTTATAAATCATAAAAATACTAAAATTCAAACCTGCACACCAATGCAGCATATAAGGTTGATTCACTGAGCTATATCGGTTATTATAGCTGCTATTATTCTAGCTGCATTCATTATTTTATCATGCCACAATAATTTCATTAAAACATTGAATTTACGGTATTACGTTGATGTGCAATTGTTATTTTTTTGTTGTTGTTTATTCTTGCTGTAAACAGCTATTTAACTACCGCAAGCTCCTATTTTTTATCAATCATTATTTTATCTCATAAAGTGTTATTTTATCACCTATCAAATTAATCCCTTTCTACTTCCCTCAACAGACACCTAAAAAGCTCCACAATTAGAATTAGTATTTTATATGGATGAGTGAGTGTGTCTGGATTAAGTTTGGAGGGGTTTAATCACATATGTGTGATTTCTGAAAATTCCAAACTTATATTTGAACCCCATTGAAGAATATGGGGGGGAATCTTAAAAATCAGTTTGCTAATTTTCAAGGGTAATGGGCTGGGATTGTCAAAACAAATTGCATGGGTGAGGTGCAGAAAATTCCATAGAGCAGAAAGAGGCTTGATCTTCTAATATGACTTTGAGGGCAACATGGGAAACAAAAACACCAATTCTTTAAATGATATGCTTAGGTATTCACAGCAAGCATCAGTGACACCATATTTTGGTACCACATATTTTAGATGCTGTGTGTTGTGTAATTGATTTTGTAACTTTTAAATTTAGTTTTTTTAAAGTAATTTTGTTTGTGACACCTGATTTTTTTTTTATCCAGAGAAGATGTGCCTGAATTGAATAGCCACAGATTTAAAAGCTATAGAAAAGTTTACTTTGAAAAAATAAAGCAAAGTCTTTAACTATGTACAAATTAGCAAGTGGAAAGTTTGTCAGCTTCTTTTTTTGCAGTACCACAGTGCAATGTCCTAAAACTTTTTAATAAAATGTCAAAACAGATTGTGCAAAAACAAACACTACAAAACTACATTCCTACATTCCCAAAACTCCTGCCATCCCTATATTGTCAATTATTTCCAAAATATTGAAACTATAGCTATAACTATATACGTGGGTATGTGTTGGCTAAGAAAATCGGCTAGAGGCAGGACAGTATGCAAGCACATGAAAAAAAATAACAGATTAGCAAACACCCTATTTGCATTAATTTGTGGCCACTGCTCCACCACAGTGGCAGATGCCCAGCTGCCATTATTTTTCCCACAAGGTCATATGCTAGCCACCATTATTTTGCACAGAAAGCAACCCCTGCCCTCTACCAACCTGTGAAATTTCAAGAGGCCGAGGAGGAAGGTTGAGGTTCTGGCATTGTGGAGGACAGTTGGGGCGCTGGCATTAAGGAGGAGGAGTGCAGTGGGGCTGGTGGTGAGAAGGAGGGCTAGAATGCTGGTGGCGAAGAGGAGGATCAAATTGGAGGTGGCTTCAAGGGGGACATTTCACCCTCCCTAATACAAGGGTAAAAAACTTTGAGGAGGACCTTTTTGCTGCATTTCCTGATTTTGGCTGGATCCACTGGACTGGAAGCATAACTGAAGGGGGAAAACATATGGACATAGGCTACCCACCCTTCTGCAACACAGGAGGTATGGCAGGCAAAATTTAGTGCAGAATCCTATGAACATAGGCTGTCCACTCTAGTCCTTTTTATATGCCACTGTGTAATCTCCATTTCCGTGTCCAAATTTTGATAGTGTCCAGTGCATGCTGATGGCACAGGTGTGCACAGCCTTTAAAATGTGTTGGGAAGGGTTCAGAGCTCCACCTGGGAGACAGAAAAGCTCCACCCAGGAGTCAGAGTGGAGTCCAGGGCAACAGAGTGCTGCAGATTTTAAAAACCCTCAGTGTGCAGGTTAGCACACGACTGAGGCTGTCTGGAGGAACAGACAGTGGCCTGAGATCTGAGGCCGGAGCAGCGGTGCTGCAAATGCAAAGCCATGAGGCTGGATGAGCATGTGCCGCCAAGAGATGCTAAAGAACCCCTGTGAGGGTAATTGCTTTGTTTTGTGAACTTTCTTTTAATAAAAGTGGGCAAGGAAGCCCTTAAATGACGATTTCAGCAAGTGGATGGGTCCTTAATGCGCTACTGTTTGGAGCAAATTATCACAATATATAGATATATATCTATCTATATATATAGATAGATATATATATATATATACGTGTGTCGGAATGTGAGATGTGTGCCTTGTAGTTCAATACCATTCTTATGCCAAAGTTTGGATGCCCCATGTCAAGTTACTTGATTTTTTTGATTGTGAAAAAAGTTAACATAACCTGTGTGTGGAACAGAAAGTATAAGAGACTTAAGAAAATAGATTGCGGACATTCTTTCAGTACTTGGTAACAGAAATCCTTTAATATTTTCAAATGTTTTCTGTAGCTAGCTGTCAGTTTTTTTTATTGGGAGTTTGCTGGATTTCCGGAGGATCATCTGGAATGCATGTATTGCAGATATGTACTGAGAGGTGTTTTTTTTTTGTCCAGACATACGCTACCTCTTATCCTGTAAAATAAACCAAAAAATTATCATTTGAGTGAGATGTCTGTCTCACTTCACTGGTATATTTTATATTGTTTCTGTTTATATAAATAGGTGACATTAAAAAATAAACAAATTGTTTCTAAATGTCAAGCTCTAAATCCAATTGACAGGAAATAAAACTAAAAATTACTAAAGTAAGTAAGTAAAAATGACTAATGCCAAGGTTCTGCATGTGGAGGTAGCAGTATTGTTATTGTTGCTGCTGCTGCTGCTGCTTATTTAATCAGTATTTACAGATTAAAATGTTTAATTACCATTTGTTTTAATTTTTTTATCCTATTTTTTTTCCTTAAGCAAGGAGGCACGTCTTGGCCTTAATGCCACCTTGTCCCTATACAAAAATCAAAAAGGATACCCACCCTTCCACAATGCTGTGGGAATGGCAGGCAGCAACCAGTGGAGAGGGATAATTACACAACCAGGGGAAGAACAAGCAGTAGCAAAAAGATAAGTGTAGAATGCCATGACCATAGGCTGCCTGTCTTTCTTCTAATATATTTATTCAATGGTCAAAAATTAAGATAGAGGCAGCTGGAGAAGGATATCAACTGACATAAACTGGAAGTTAAGTTTGTGGCAGGTATATCATTATTTTTACACATTTTGTTATATACATATTACAAAATTGTTTTAAAATTTATAGTTACATTTTTATTTTTTTTCCTTGTAAGGCCACCCTTGTCCAGGTCAGGGATGGCAATGCAAATGGGGTGCTACATTAGGCAAGAAGGAATTTCCTATGCAAATATAAAAAATGGGTTCCTTGCAATATAATGCAGCAAGCTCAATCAATTGGTTGGAAGAAGAGGAACTCTGGCTCTGGAGTGATCTAAGCGTAGTGGTTTGGGTGTTTTATTTATTTTTTTATAGACATTGTTTGTTATAATAGAAAAAGGTATATTTAAATGCGTAGGGTTGCAAGACTTCCCGTTGCAGGATATCTGGCAACCATAAAAGTAAGCTTGCGGGAAATATTTCTGTCTCCACGTAGGTGGTCGCACTCAGTGCTTGTTGGAATGTTTAGTCAGGCACTCCCGGGCAGTAAGGCTCTTGGCAGTGGCGGACCTAATAACCAAAGGGCCCTGGGGCAAGATTTTATGGGGGGGGAGGGGCGCCGGAGCGGATCACACTGGCCCCCCCGCACCCTCCCAGCGGTCTCTAATGTGAATAGGTGAAGGTGGGCTTCACCTATTCCACCACCGAAAAACTGGGCGAGATTACATTTAAATGTGTGACCAAGTCACTGGTCACACATTCTAACGTAGTCTCAAACTGTGATAGAACAGAGGCCTGTCTGTAATCATTTAATCAGAGAAATAGATTATAATAGGGAACATTACAGTGTAATATTCCCCATTATAATCCATTTGTCTAATTACATGAAATAGCAGTACACAACAGAGAAATTGATTATAATAGGGAACATTACAGTGTAATATTCCCCATTATAATCCAAATCCACATGTCTTATGACATGAAGTAAGAGCCCCCCCCCCCTTCCCCCACTTGGGGAAAAAAGTGTTTTTCCTCATTTTTTTTATTTTATTCAAACTAAGTGAGGGGTTAGGTACACATATGTGATATAATTATATAGCCCTATCTGTCCTCTAAAAAACAATATATAATATGTGTGGGTACATTTAGTAAGAAAGTATATTACTGCTGTGGAAGAATCACACAGCAAAAATGTAAAAAATGTGTCAGTCATTTATGAACAGAACCTGAAAACTAGCTCAGTCATGAAGGGGTTAAATAAAATGATGAGAATAAAATAGAACTTGTGTGTTTCCATGAAAGAATTTATGATAAATGATGACGGTATTGGGGCTGAAATTATTGAACAATCCATATGTCATGCATAAGCATAAAAGCTCCTAGTAGATGGGTAAAATACAAATACTTTGTAATTAATTTTTTTTTTATGAAACCCTTTTTTTCTAACTTTGGTTTTAAAAATATAAATAAAGAGGTACCTTTAAGAGCAGCATGGCAAGACGGCCGGTCCCGATGTTTAAAAGCATTTGGGAAGCCGCTGCTCCCCTTTTATAAGAACGCATCCTGGAAAAGCTTCCTTTTGTTTAATTGTGTATGTGCCAGCACATGATTATGGTAGCTGGTTCTGATGCATTTTGTCTACAGTGGCAGTGCATGCGCAACCCAACCTCAAGCGTAATCTGCAGTCCGATTGGGCACACACCGGCCAGGATGCAACTGAGCTGGCTCTCATGTCTGTGTAGGCTGGTTCCAATGCGTTCCAGCTAGCGCATGATAAATGGATAAAAGATGGAGCTAGAGGCAGATACTATATATGTTTATTGGCACAAGTTCAGTGGAGTGAACAGAGCTAGAAGAAGAGAAGAGAAGAAGCTAGAGGGATAAAGCTGGCACAATAAAACAGACGGAGCTTAGTGAACAGTCATTAAATAGTGAACACATGGAGAAGGTAAAAAAAAAATCTAAAATAATCTTACATTAATTGTGCATATCGAATGGAATGGAAGGGATGACTTGGACTATACCGGAAGCATTAATGATGTGTAAAAAATTACAAGAAAATATTTGATGTATATCAATCAGTGTCATGGATGTACAACCATCTGGTTGGATAGAAAAACCATTGATTAGATGAGGAAGTTTTAATCTTCTGCAATCTCAGTAACTTTGTTAGCGGGACCACTGGGTAGAGTGTTTTAATTGTGAAAATCCAATAAGCTTACCTAAATTTTAGTGTGTTATATACTGTATATATCATATTAATCCAATAGTTTAATCTGTTCAAAGGGTTTAACTTTTAAGTGAGACTCCAATTTATCATGAAAAATGCCAAAATGTTTTGATACTCCATGTTTGGTTATATTGCGTCTGTGTGTTGTCCAATTCTGTTCTGTAGTTTTTGTGTTGTGCACCCCACATTTTGTAGGCTGAAGGGGCACTCTAATAGATACATGACATAGTCTGAGTCATAAGTTAGACGTGACTTGATTATATATATTTTGCATGTATTGGCCGACATGAATTTCTGTTGTCTGAATCTGATGATAATGCAGGTTAGGCACCTAGGGTATTGGTATTTGTAGCTTCCTGTGATTAAGTTATCTGGTGGATCTGTTCCATTATTGATGGTGTTTGTCCCTGTGCGCTTGAGTCTGCTAGGAGCTAGTACATTTTTTTTATAGTTCTTGCTCATCTGAAAGTACAGCCAGGTTAGGGGGATATTTCTGTTTTTAAATAGGGATCTTGTACTAAGACATGCAAGTGTTGTTTTTTACCCTCCATCTTTTTTACCCATGCTTCCCCTATTCTTTCAGTCCAAATGTCCACAAAGGTCAGTTTAGCTGGTGTGGCACCTCTTCATTGTGAAGGTGACTTGTCTGTGGTTTTGGAAGATTTGTGAGTCGAGGAAAGAAATTGAACTGGAACCAAAGATGGGCCTGGACTTAGAGGCCTAAGAGAAATGAAAGAAACTCTTCATGATTTCAGAGGCAGGAGCTTTGCCAGTCAAGAGACTCATTCTGGAGATGCATTGAACAATATCCACTAACCACTGCCAAAAGCAGCTGAGTGAATAACCCAGCCAAAGTGAAGTGAGCCATTTCAGCCCTGTACGGCTGAATTCAGCCGTACATCGGCTGGCTTTGGCTGCCTTGGGTCAGCCGAAAATGCTCTGCATGCTCGGCTGAGCCAGAGTGCAGAAGGAGTTCGATTCAGCTGATCCAACATGATCAGCCATCACCATTAAGTACCTGGCACCATGGGGAAGAAGCCGAAAGGGAAGGGGTCCCAGTTTACCCCCAAAACTGCCTTTAAGAGGCTGTTCGTGTCTCCAGGACACCTATCTGATGAGCGGCCCCCTCGTGTACGACTGCGGCCTACCGGCGCACACGAAGCCTCCACGCCGACCGGCCTAGATTTGGGGATGGCCCTCTCCGATGCGGACTCCTCCTCCCCGATCGATGTGGGGACCCGCCCGGCCCAACAAGTGGAAGAGAGGTGGGGGAACCGGGCTGATCAGCCGCCGGATGCCTCCCTAGCATGGCTGGACACACAAGGACGGCCCAATGCAGAGCGGCGGCCGCGATCCTCAGGCCGTGATGAGGTCAGCGGCCCTGCTGAAACGGAGCCCCGGGACCTGACTGGAGGCTGGACTCCTCTGCCACTCACTGGAGGGAAGGGGCTCCATATATCTCTCCCACCCCGACCGCATCAGGACCTGACGCCACAAACGCCACAACTGCCCTCCACATCAAGGGGACTGATGGATTGGTCTGTCCCCCCAATCACAGACACCACCAATGACTCTATGGGTTCTTTGGGCTCAGATCCCACATTACCATTACAACAAGATACCACGGTGGAAGCCCCTGAACTACCACGCTCCCCTGAGATCCTGAATGACGATCTTAGGCGTCTCATTAGCGCACTTCCCACTAAAGCCGACCTGGCGTCAACCTTCCCTACTAAAGCGGACTTTGACTCCTTTGCTGCTCGCATTGAAACTGCTTACAAGCAAGACTTGGCCAAAGTTAAACAAGAACTCACCTCCATTACCTCCCAGGTGGCCTCTGTGGAACAAACGCAGTCTGACCTCCTCCATAGGGTAGCTGCCCTAGAAACTGCTCAGTCCGCTTCTCAACGACAGCTTTCCGACACTATCCTACATTTAGATGACTTGGATAACCGGGGCAGGCGGAATAATGTGCGCATACGAGGTCTCCCTGAATCTACGGGCCCCTCGGACCTCCGGGCCACTGTCCGAGACATCTTTAATCTGTACCTGGACAACCCCCCGGGCACACCCATAGAGATTGACAGGGCACACAGATCCTTGGGCCCTAGACCTCAGGACCCGAAACGGCCAAGAGACGTGGTATGCAGAATTCATTTCTTCGCTGTCAAAGACAACATCATGCAATGTGCGTGGCGTAAAGGGACGTTGGATTTTGATGGGGCGACTATCCAACTTTTCCCGGACCTCTCCAGACGTACCCTTCTCATGAGGCGTCTGCTGAAGCCGCTACTAGACGCGTTTCCCGTTTCACCTGCTGGTTAAGAAACAGGATCTGACGTTCACACTAAAGACCCCTGCGGATCTACCTGCTATGTTCGCCTTTTTGGAAACTGAGTGGATCGCAATACCAGACTGGCTTCGCCCATCTTTGGAGCCGACGGGACACGTAACCGAGATGGTCCCTCCCGGATTGCTGCCCCTAACCGTCCTCACCCCTCTCGTGGAGCACCTGACGGCCCTCGTAACGTGACTCGCAGATCTGGACCCCCCACGGGGCCCCAGACTGTGCGTGAGGTCTGACCCTTCCTGCCACAGTAATGTTCCTGAACCGGATAACTTCTTAGGCATCTACCCCCTACTGACGAACTGTACCCTGACGCACCTCAAGTACTTTCTTCTGCTTTGCTCTATTTAGGGTATGCGGGATGCAGCCGTTGAACTGAACGCAATGGACTACACCAAGACAGGGGACCTCCCCCCTGTACGGCTCGATATGCTGTGTATACTCACTGGTCCGTAATGGGTAGTAATAATCCTAGAGCCAGAGGGTATGTGTCACTATTTCAATATACTGTGTACACTGCTATGATCCTCATTGTACGATCCCGCACCTTACCAGATGTTTATTTGATGCCTTTAGATTAGATGTTATGTTATGCTAGATTTTTGATGCTGTTATATGTTATGTTATTCAGTTGCATGCGCTCTGAACTACAATCCTATTTTTTCACCAACGCCACCCCAGATTGTACCCCCATGATTTTATGGGAGGCACACAAAGCTTACATTAGGGGAGTTCTTATCAAACACGGATCTCGCGTTAAACGTGCTAGACAGGCCCAGATTACCGATATACTTGCCAAAATCCACGCTCTAGAGACTCTCCATAAACGCACCCTGGCGGCCGGAGCCTTGGGGGAACTGACGGCCCTGAGGGTCCGCCTACAGTCCCTTTACTTGTTTAAAGCAAAAAATGCGCTCACTAGATGTAGAAATACTTTCTATGAATACGGAGACAAATGTGGGAAAATTCTGGCTCGGGCTTTGCGAGCTCAACGAGAACGTTCCTTTATCTCCGAGATTTTGACTCGCAATAGTGCAAAGGTTTCCCAGACCAGAGACATAGCAGAGGCGTTTCGGCTCTATTATGAATCCCTCTATAACCTTAGGAGTGATTCTGGGGCCCAAGGAGCCCGGCCTTCTATAGAGACCATTCACGAATACCTGATGGGCTCAGGGATGCCTCGACTCCCGAATGAGGCTATTCAAGCTTTGGACTCTCCCATCACCCCTGAAGAACTGGCCCTGGCTATCTCACAGACTGCTACGGGGAAGGCGCCCGGTCCGGATGGCTTCACCCTGGCCTATTATAAACAATACCAAGATCTCCTCTCCCCCTACTTCGTTGAGGCGTTTAATGGGGTGGGTTCGGGGGGGGCTTTCCCACTAGATACCCTCAGAGCACACATTACAGTAATACCCAAGGAAGGTAAGGACCCCCTAGTATGCCCAAGTTATAGGCCTATATCCCTCTTAAATGTAGATCTCAAATTATTTACCAAGATTCTAGCGTCAAGATTAGCCCCTCTAATGCCTGCAGTGATACATCCTGACCAATCCGGCTTTGTCCCCACGAGAGAAGCCAGAGACAACACTACGAGAGTCCTGGCCGCTCTCCATACCGCTAACTCCCAGTCCCTGCCACTCATGCTGCTGTCCACAGATGCTGAAAAGGCCTTTGACAGGGTGGATTGGAGGTACATGGACTCGGTAATACAATATATTGGACTTGGTAATCGCATGAGGGCATGGATCAGGGGGATATATTCACACCCTACCGCACAGGTCAAAATCAATGGTTTCCTGTCCCAGCCACTAGACATTAATAATGGCACGAGACAGGGTTGCCCCCTCTCCCCTCTACTGTTTATCTTGACCCTAGAGCCCTTCCTGTGTAGAATACGAGCCCACACTGACATCACAGGCATCTCCACCGGGCCATCCATCTCCCAAAAGGTGGCTGCCTTTGCTGACGATCTATTATTTTTCCTGTCTAACCCTGTAATTTCTCTGCCCAATTTAATAGAAGAATTTGGCATATATGGTAGACTTTCCAATTTTCTAATTAACTACTCTAAATCGGCAGCACTCAATGTATCTATCCCCACGTCGCTGGTTGATGGTCTCCGCGAATCCTTTGCCTTCCGGTGGACCACCTCAGCGATCTCGTATCTAGGCACCAAAATCCCAAAGAACCTATCCGAGACATTTAACTTAAACTTCCCAACATTACTCCTCAAGCTGAGACAGGACCTGCTCCATTGGACCTCCGGCCATTTCTCCTGGTTCGGTAGGTGTAATATCATTAAGATGAACATCATGCCCTGGATTTTATATCTCTTCCAGGCTCTACCGATCCAGATCCCCCTCGGGTACCTCAAATCAATAAACAGACTGTTCTCACAATTCCTCTGGGCCCACAAACCCCCGAGGTTGAAATTCGCACTCCTACGTCTCTCAAAGGCAAACGGTGGTATTGGCCTACCTGACGCCTCGCTGTACTATACCGCCTGCCATCTGGCCAGAGTGGTGGACTGGTGCCAGGATGCTAATCCGAATCCCTGGCTGCAAGTAGAACAGGCAGCCTCGGCTATTCCTCTACAGTGTCTTCCTTGGTGTCACGAGCTCGTATCAGCAGAGATCAGATCACACCCGACAGTAGGAGCGACCTGGAAGATCTGTAGGAAAGTCTTTGACTCCCTGCATATTTCACCACACCCCTCCCCTCTCTTCCCGATACTTGGGAACCCGGGTTTCACCCCAGGACTGGAAGACGGGGCTTTTAAATCGCTTAGATTGGCGAACTGTTTCAGAGCTAAACACTTTATAAGTGATGATTCATGGCCAACTAGAACGCTCCTACTGACAGATCCCAAAACAGCCATCCTTGGCTTCTGGAAGAACATCCAGCTATCTCACTTCTTACACACGCTTCCCGAAGCCACCAACTTCTCCCGCCCGCTCACTGCCTTTGAAGCGGAATGTGATAATATGGACCATCTACGACATGCGGTATCCTGCATGTATTCCCTACTGAATGCCCCCATTGCAGAGGACATCCCAGCTTACATCCGCAAGTGGGAACGAGATCTAGGGGTCAGTTTTACATCTGCTCAAATAGCGAGACTTCATTACTTCACCTTTAAATCCTCCATTCACAGGAAAGTCCAGGAATCCGGATTTAAACTACTAACTCGGTGGTACAGGATCCCACAACTCCTTCACTCGATGTACCCTTCGGTACCTAACAGTTGTTGGCGCTGTCAAGAAGCTCCAGGAGATTTACTTCATATCTTCTAGGCTTGCCCCAGAGTGACCCCATTTTGGTCTAGATAGTTACCTGACAAATGGCTATCGTGTAAGCTCCAAACGATGACGACATTACAACCACAGAAAATGCTGCTGCAATGTTTATGTATCAAACTGTTTATTACATGTATTACCTGTATTACCTGTATTACATGTATTTATCCTTCCCTTTTGTTTGGAAAAGACGGAAAACTTTTGAAAACTTTGAAATAAAGAATTTATTTAAAAAAATAAACCCGCCCACCCGACCTCACGTGACAAACTCCCTCGGCAGAATCTGACAGATGCTGGCAAAATATAAAAAATTGGGTGGAGCTAGTGGGGACATCACCGCTAGCTCCGCCTAACTGTTTACTTTTGACTGGCACCTGCCAGAGTCTTCTAGCAGGTCCCGAGCAAAGGAAAACAACTGGGCGTCACAGCTGGCTCCACCCGGTTGTTGTTGTTTAATGACAGATCAGCGTCCCCAGGTCATTACGGGATGCTGATCTGTCTTTACAGTACAACAACTGGGCAGAGCCAGCTGTGACATCACGGTTGGCTCCGCCCGCCTATTGTCTTTTGCGGGGAGAATAGTCGGCTTCCGCTGACCTTTCTCCCCACTTCGGCTGTAACTACGGCTCAACTGAGCCGAAGCAAATGGGTTCGGCTCGGCTGAGCCGCTGGGATGCCTTCGGCTGCTGTACTGGCTATAGTGAATAGCCCATACCCGCACTTCAGTTTGAATGAAACAAAGGGCTCCGGCAGCTGAAGTGAGCCAAAGGATCAGCCAACACTACGGCTGGATCCTTTGGCTCTATAGTGAATAACCCTCTAAGTGTATCCCCAGGCAACTGTACATCCAGAGTAACTGGTTTATGCCACAAATATATTATAGGGCCATTTATTCCAAACTGCACATAACTGTTTCAGGCTTGTTGGTTATCATCATGTCAGTGCCTGGAAATAATAGCTCCTGTGGAGTAGGCCATGGTGACCAAAAGGAAATCATAACATTTTGGTTATATGTTTTCATTGGTCCCCGAACCCTACTTCATTTTCAGCCATTTTTTTCATGGTTACACCCACTATCCCAATGTGATGATTAACTCATTATTTTGGGGATTTGTGATGAAATGTAATAAATACCTTCTGTTCTAAAGCATGCTCTGAAGTGCTACACACACACCTCACCATAACCTGATGGGTTATCTCCTTAGCCATGGTTGTAATGCTAAAGTATTTCACTATTACACATAAAAATATACTAATTGCAGTAGACAAAAATTGCTGTGAGGTGTCAGCACTGACAAAGGTTTAGTGGAATGTTACATCCACCTAAATAAAATGTCTATTTTGCTGAATACTCCTTTTTGTGTTTTGCCTAGATTTCTTCTTTGATGCTTCCTTTTCAAATTTAAAAAGTCTTACATGGTAGTTGTGTGTAATCAGTGGCATAGATGTTTGTCTCATGAGTTTTGTAGCATAAATATACCTCAGCTCATATATATGCTTTTATGGGTATAATCTCAACATGAAACTATGCAGCACTGGACTGTATCTAAAATGTGGTCTACATAATATAATAAAGATAATTATAGCTTCTGGTTGATTAAACACTTTGGTTGTTACATTCCAGTAAGGAGATACTAATAAACAAATCAGCGCAGGATTTGGTTTTCATTTTGTTAAAGAAGCTGGATGTAAGTCCTGTTTCTGGAAATTAAATTCCATTCTAGTATCCTAGATTACTCTTCCCCTGTTAATCAAATCCTGCCTTGGGGACAGCTGACTGATGCTTACACATACCATCATCTAATCATACTAGAAGCATATGCTTTGTGTTATACTGTATCCTTCCCAGCAAAGGCACACAGTAAAAGCTCACTTGAATTTGATTCTGTCAAAGCAAGCCACTGCCCATTGTGTAGAATATTACTATTTTAGGGATGCTTCATTCGAGAGCTTATTTAAAGTGATAACATTATTATAAGGAAGCTGTTATTTTGGGCTGACTTGGAGTTAGACTCAGTTGTATCACAGAAATGTAGTACTTTTTAAACTACAAATGTACAACAATTTACATTTTGGATAGACAAGAAAGGAAAAAGGAAAAGCCACTATTTTACTTTCATGAGAGTTAGTACTTCAAAATAATATTGCTAAATGAGAGGGTTAGAAAAGATGAAAAATGATCAGTAAAGTTAATAGCTATACTTTAATGCACAATTTACAAAGCTTTAACATAGGGCTAAATACCTTTATCTTAGCCGTGTGACTGTAATTCTCACATCTCATTAAACTAAATTGGCTGAATATAACGTTCACTATTAGTTTTTTGAATTGACGCTTATGATCTCATACTTCCTTTCATCATATTCTCTGACAACATGCATCATACTGGATCAAAGACCATTCATAGTAGGTCATTAGAAGCGTGCATAATAACAGGTTCAGACATCATAACCAGATAAGTACATAGTAATTGTAATTGCAGAGAGGCTGCAAAAGGCAAGTTGGCCACTCTAAGTGGAATCCAATAAAGGTTTTGTGCCACTTTTCTGGACACTTGCAATAGAGTCAGGTAGTTCTTAATTGTAGCACTTTAACAACCTGTCACTGTGGTTGCAAAGGATTAAATAAAAATTACCGACAGTTTACAGATTAGAATGCTGGCAGTAATTAAGACCAATTCTGAGCTGGAGTACAAAGGGATGCCAGTGCTCAGAGTGGGGTATGCACAGTATTGGAAGCTTTCATTAATGAAATTTTATTTTAATTTTGCCTGTGATTTGAGCCTGGTGCACACGGGTAGCAAACTGAGCCGTTTTAAAACAGCACTCCAAAAATGAATATCTACTACTCTGCTGTTTATGAATGGATGGTGGTAGTAAAGTTAAACTATGTGACCCAGAGCTGCTTAAAATTAAAAAACAGAATGGGCTACGAATGTCATCCAGGAAGTAAGGTAACAGTACTAAAATTTGAAAGTTTGCTTAATTTACCTTTTTTCTGAGTTCCCTGCAATCCACTGCAGCTAGATTTATTGCAGCTTATCAAAAGGGTCACTTTTTTACATATCAGCAGACAATAGCACTATTGTGGTCTGCAGTCTGCCTGCAGTATATCAACCGTGGTAAAACTACCAGCCATTAGGGTAGTGCATTCATGAGGAAATACAGGACTATGCACCAAAGAGCTGTTGGAAACACAACAGCATATTATTGACATTCTACTGTTATGTATTTTGAGCTGTAGATGGTGCTGTAGTGCAATGCTAGTCTATGCTAGTCTTTGTGTGCATGTTTGTCTATGATACACAGGAAGTTCTCTCTGTATGCTGTATAATGCTGTATTCAGATGTAATTTTCTTCTAAGCAAGTAAAACTTAATTCAGCATTCCTCAAGATCTTCATCTAAACACAAAGGCAAAAAGAGCCGGATGGGAGCAGCACCTTAATGAAAAAAGCAGGCAGCAAAAGGCTCATTGTCGAGACAAGGTACTTGAACACTCGAGGTGAAAAGACCAAAACTCACCTGACACCTCCATGAGCTATGAACTAGTTTAGCAGCATAGATTTAAGGTTCTTCCCTTTTTGCATCCCCTTCTACCATTTTATGTATGGCCTATGTTGCACCACAGAGGCAGGTACCCACATGCCATTTTTTGCCCAGAAGGCCATGCCTGCCCTCCACCAGCATGTGTAGTGGTAATGTCATTTAATTGGACCACGCAGTCAGTGGCAGGGTCCACATGACAAACTTGGGCCGGAATGGTAAATCTCCTTTTTGGAAAATTGGGCTAATAAGATGGCAGGGGCACAAAACTGAAGCTGGTGGTTCTGCCAGTGCAGTCACTTTTTCCCCCCTCCTCTTCAGTGGCCTCATCCAATGACTCCTTAGACACCAGTCCCCTACAAGAACCCAAGGGCCTATTCAATGGCCCCAGGAAATGCTGGCACACTGTCTTGCAGCTGGTATGCCTGGGGGACAGGAGCCACACTGGACCAGAGATTCTGGATGTTCTGTTGAGGAGCAGGCTGAGAGGTGTCTCACCCCATGCCAGCTTGTGCCAACATTCACATACCTTGCCTGGCCCATGGTCTGAATATAGTGGTTCAGTAGTTCCTGGCCATGAAACCTGGCCCTCCCTGAAGGGGAGAATCTTACAGGGATATATGGCACCACCATCCATGAGGGGGCACAAAAGGCCTCTCTCCAAGGTAGCATTGATAAACACCTTTTTGCCACATTGCCTGTATCCACCAGCCTATAGGCATAGTTAAGGAGAAATGCATAATGAGAAAAGGCTGTTCACCCTTTGAAGGAGGTGACCTTGGTTTCAAACTTGTAAGTAGGTTTTAGTTGGCGTGTGTTAGAACAATAAAGAGAAAAGAGAGCAAGATTTCACACCCCAAATAGATTTGACTAAAAAGAATAGTCAAACTTGTTGCTTAAACCGGCAAAGCTGTTCTTTGTGCCTGTGCACTTCTGCATAATAGAGATTGACTCCAAAGCACCCCCCAGTCTCACCCTCATTTGCAATAGTTGCCATTGCATTTATTTAACCTGGTGTCCACAACACTGGAGGCCGCAGATGGAAAACCAAAGGATATAGGGCAGCCGCCCTCACACAGGTCGGTTTTGATTGTACCACTTGTTCCTGATGCAGTCAAAGCTCCGTTTGCATGCTGCCCTCTTTTAAATGTTCATGTTTTTACATTTTTCTTATTCAGGAAGTGAGAGGTCCTTGGACTCTGAAACAAAGATAGAAAGGGCAGAAACATGACCTTGATAGTGCTGAAAGCTAAAGATTGGTCCGGGCATTTTACATCCTGCCAAAGGTATTTTTTATCTTATGTTAGTTCTTTGGAACAATATTTCAAGTTTAGCTTTGGTTTAACTTTTTTACTTCTTATCATGGAAAATTGTTTGTGTGTTTTTACTTCATTAGGGCATCACTGCCCAGGTCAAGTAAAGACAGCAGGCAGGGATGTTAAGGCTGTAAATAAAATGCTTCCAGGCGATAACGTTTAATAACTTTTGGGAGTTCATGCTGGGCCACTGGAGAGGTGGCCCTACATTTGCTTAAGATACTAGCCTGTCAGGTTAAAAAAGGTGTTTACCATAGTGGGTGAACAACTGACTGATGCAGTCTGAATAATGCAAAGCTAAAAGTTATATTTAAATTTTAAGTAAAAATTATAAATAAAATTATAGAGATCATAAAATAAATTACAAACTCACTTCACAGTATGTACACACTTTTACACCACCACAGTTTCAAAGGAAGAAACCAGAAAGGTTTTTAATTAAGAAATCCAATTGAAGTGTATTATTTCAGTTAATAAATCTACAAATATTGCACAGATTGGATGCACACTATCTAAGAAGCTTAAGTAAAGCACCGTCTATGAGAGACGAGGTTCGCAATAAATCATAGTAGCTTATATGGGAAAGGGGAGGGGAACGGTGTTAAATAGGGAGTGCCACACCCCTAGTTTATATTACAAGAGAGAGGTTTTTGGAAGTTGGGGTTTTTTAGGCACTCGAGACAGTAATTCATATAAAAAATATAACTTTTATTAGATGCATGTTTAAAAGAAAAAAGAGCTCATATTATAAAAAATCCTGAGCTTTAGTTAATTTATACATACATGGATATAATTCATTTAGTTGGTTCATATAGATGAATTAATTTGTAGGTTGCACCACCTACAGTGTGGTTGATATTATCTATCAGACTAGACAACTACTGAGTTCATTCGTTTATCTTCCGTGTGATCAAAACGGAGCGAAGATAGGGTTTTAATAGGTACTTAGAACCATCCGTTTCGACGAGGTGGTTTAGGTATGGCCCGTTAGGGCTGGTTGTTATATTATTAAGGCTTTTCAAGCAATTGTACTATCATGGCATTAAATTGTTCTCTTAGTTGAGTCAATTGATATTATCAACCACTGACAATCGTTTGTGCGTTAGATCATGTTAATATCATATTTAATTTTGTACATGATCTTAGAAGAACTGTAGTTTCAAAGCTTTTGAATCAGGAGAGGTAAAAACTGGTGGAGTATAACGACAACGCGTTTCGCGTGTCACCACACTTCCTCAGGTCTAGAGGTGTTCTAGATTGAAAATGTAAAACAATCATATAAGTTAACCAATTAATATCCAATTGAGGATAATGTAGTTAGTTCTAATTAAGCAATAAAGAAAAAGAAAGAAAAAGAAAATAATAATGCACTGTAGTGTCCAAAGTATGATCAGACAATCAAAAGGTCATCAGCCAGTAACACCAGCTGGTGAACATAGGGAGATCAATACAGACAAGTTGTCATAGTGAACAGAGAACAACAAAAGCCACATAGGGCTAATCACAAATAAACAAAAAGCAAAAAACAGCAAGAGCCATAAAAGGTTGGTATTTCATACATGCAGGTGTCAGTCTTACCAGTCCCAGAAGGAGCCAGCGGATGTCCCCACAAAACAATGTCAAATATTTGAAAGGATTTTTGGGGTTTCAAACTTCGTCCAGACAGTGGAATGAATCAACTAAAACACCAGCGTCTAGGCATAAATAAAGCCCACATATTGGGTCAGAATCTCAATTGGCAGCAGTTAGAAAGTCCAAGAAAAGATGGCATGGAAACCAAAGGGGAGGAAAAAACGTGTAGTGGAGAAGCGGAAGAAAAAAACACCATGACGGGCCAACGCCCCTGTAACGTTCGTGCCGCCACTTGGGCCGGCGGCACGGTCCGACGTCCTTCTGCGCAGGCGCACCACAGGACTCCGGCTTCCCTGTCTAGGAGAGACAGCAGCAGGGCTGCCACGTCACAGGGCTCCTCCTCCCTTCACACGAGCCGCCGGCTTAAAGCTGCGGTTCACTAATTGATCGGCGTCCTACTAACAAATGTGGCAGGACGCTGATCAACACAGTGTCCCCTCACCTCCTACTCGGACCCCGGAGCAACCAGAAGCATCCACGTGCTGTGGACCTGTAGATGCCGGGATCGATCACCTCTGATGCCAACCGCAAGTACCTGGGTCTCCCTGCATAGGACCCCAGGAACAGCAAACTCTGCTTATACCATAGCCAAGGCTAATAGATCATTGATTGTGCTTATGCTTGTATCTATTGCATAGACTCTGCTTATACCATACCCAAGTGCTTGTATATCATTGAATAAGTTCATCCTCTTGTCAATTGCATGAACTCTGCTTACACCATAGCCAGGGGGCTTATATATCATTGATTGTGCTTAAGCTTGTATCCACTGCATGGACTCTGCTTATACCATAGTCAGGTGCTTGTATCATTGATTGCATTTACCCTCACATCCATTTACATGAACTCTGCTTAAGACATAGCCAAATGTTTATATCATTGATCATGCTTATCCTGATATTCATTACTTTAATTCTGCCTAGGCCACTGCCATGTGGTGAATTCATTGATGTAGCTCATGCCCATACTTCATTGCCTTAACTAACCATTGTTGACCATCGTCTCAACTACTAGCAACATCACCCCCAAACAACGCACGGGGTATGATGTAAAGCAGCACTCTCGCCGCCTTACTCTATTCAGAGGCATAAGAGACCTAGCTGCACACTGACCCAAATCCATCCTCCGCTGTTGCGATCCATAGGTACACCTCCCCTGAGGTGGGACGTTACAGCCCCTATCAGTTATTCAGCCCATACCACCACAAAGAAAGGAAAATGTTTTTTGTTTTTCAAGACAAGCCCCTCCTCAAATGTGGGTGGCTGCCCAACCGGAGGGAAAGAAAAGAGAGATTTGTCAAGTGAAGATGTAAACCATAACCAGGAAAAAGGAGGGGATATAGATGAGTTGATAACCCTGAACAAGTTCAGCCAGCCACCAAGGAATCATTGTCTCTGTGTATACACCATCGTGACTGACGTTAGAGTTGCCGATCTTTCAGGGACATAATTCTTAGAATAGATAAATGACAAACCTGTATATTCTGAATTCTTATCCTAGCGTTGCACACATGTCTGTTGCTTCATTCCAAGAGGGGCCATCGATGTGTGTCTGAACACATCCCGCCGGACAGTTGAATCAGCGATGGCCCCCTTGGGCGTCTATTTCAGCCCATGACGTAATGACGTCATATCCCATCATGTGTCCCAATTGAGTCACTCCAGCTGTGTTCGATTTTCAGATTTGAGGCAGGCAACCTTAAAGACAGACTTACAATCAGAGGATATAGTAAGAAACTCCTGAAAAGGGCATATCAACGGGCACTAATGCAGCCAAGGGAAAAATTAATCTATACTCCCCAAACTAAAATTAAAAATAGGTCCAAGGGAGGGTCTACTAATATCTCCAAGGTTTGTTTTGTAACACGCTTCTCCAATCAGCATCAGGAGATTCGAAATGTCATGTCCCAACATTGGCACCTATTGCTGAGAGACCCTCATATCTCTAAGCATATAGGTCCAGCCCCTGAGATGGTCTTTAGACGCCTATATTCTTTACGGGACCGTCTAACACAGAGCCATTATCAACCGAAACAAAGCCTAGAAGAAACCACATGTGGTACTTTCCAATGCCATCAGTGTAACTACTGCCAATATGTCAAAGAGGGAAGTCACACACAATTACCTAACGGCCAACTATGGTTTCCAAAACAGCATATTGATTGCAACACGCCGTGCATAGTTTATCTGATGGCATGCTCATGTGGAGTTTTCTACGTGGGGAAAACTATCAGACCCTTCAGTAAACGTATTCATGATCACGTCTACTTAGCCTCGAACGGCAAGATGACAACTCCCATTAGTCGACATGTAGGGTTATTTCACAAGTTTAATCCTAATGTTTTATCCTTTTATGGACTCGAACATATTGGGACTAACATACGGGGAGGTGACGTGGACCAAATGATCCTCCGCAAGGAGACGGAATGGATCTATAAATTAAAAGCCATACAGCTTCCAGGCCTAAATGAAGCCCTAAGTTATAGACCATTTCTTTAGAAACATCTATCTGGACGGAGGTCCCCCCTTTCCCCCCCTCCCCTCCCGCCTT